>NW_027311936.1:77500-152500 GCF_040954645.1 Diabrotica undecimpunctata | reverse complement strand
AAACACGCACACACGCACACTTACATACATTCTTCACCTCTCGACTCCTACCTATTAGACGCCTCTTACGATAGGCAGGGCCTTCTTGCCTCGGTCAATGTTACGTTCCAAATTTAAAGTAGAAAGTCCCACCTCTATTTTATCAAAATTTAAATAATTCAGGACGTGTAAGAGCGGTTGCCTATAATATATTATAAGCAAGGTGGCGAAAATAAAATTAGTAATTTTTAAATAGGGGTAATGTCTGGCAAATTGTGCTGAAGTTAAGGGAACACGTCCTCTTTTTTGTGAAGAAACTAATTTAGATCGTTCTTTCTAGAGTTATCTTGGAAGAATTGGGATCATAAAATTGAAATTTTTGAATCTCGGTATTATTCGGTGACCTCCGTGTGTCAAGTTGTCAAGTGTTCGGAAAGACGACGGAAAGAAAGTGATTCCAGATTTGACGGTGTTACTGAAAGGTTGGGCTAGATTAAAAACGGCATTTTGTTTTTTTGCTTTTGCTGCTGTTCCATGTGGGATCTGGACTAGTCCGAACCGTGTGGATATTCAAGGGGATTTGCTGCCTTCGTGGAAGGGTTTTTTTGGAATATCCACAATTTCGCTAAAAAAAGCGGATCTACAGTACACGTGAATACCGGGAGTCGTATTTAGATCAAGAAATTAGCCTTAATCACGAGTCCAAATAGCCGGCTACGCTTCGGTCCAATTTGGGATATTTCAAACCCCTAATCTGGCTAAGAAGGGTGAGTGTTAGAACATTTCGTTTTTAATTAATTAAAAAGTTGTAGTTATTTTTTTATCCCATCTCTAAAAAGCTATTCACATTTTTATCAGTTTTCATACATTCAAGTTCGGAGACAAGTTTTTTTTTGTATTGCTCCATTATCGCCAAAAGGCAGATAAACAAAGTGTTAAAATCAATATATTTATTTCCAAATAATTATTTTAGACACAGATGGTAATTAATGTTTTCTTGCTTCAGGGTTGGTTGGTTTGTTTGTTTTTTTCTGCTTCTTCTTCTTCGTATTTTTCCGTCTGGCTGTAATTTTTAACTTTTCAACATTGTCACACAAGTCTATGTACAGCGACAAGCGTATGGGATTTTGGATTGAAGACACGCTGAACTATAACTGGAATTCCACGCGGTGAAGTATATGAAAATTCGAGGTATGGATCGATAATTAATTTTCAACGGAAGATTTAAGCGCCGTCTAATTTGGTTTGCGGAATACAATAGTTTTTTTTAAAGATTATTTGCTGTTAGTTTTTATTTTCATATTTACAAATACTTTACAGATTTTTTTTAAAGATAATTTGCGGTTTATTTTATTAATTCAATATTTACACATACCTATTTTAATTTTGTAAACTGCGTCTAAGGGGGGGTTATATATTTGAGATTTATTTTTTTTATATTATTTTCTGCGCACGCACTTGAGCTCACGTGGTGTCCTATTTGCGTTAATTATTTTTTTTGGTTGGTATTGAACCGCACACCCCTTAGCGTCCGGTACTTTTGATACGTCTTACCTTTCATTTTGTTCTGTTAAATAGAAATAACTTATGAATTTTTGTTAGGCAAGTAGAAGCCGCATTTTTATATTATTTTTTTATTAAGCCTATGGTAAAGTTAAATAATATTGTAATATGTAGTATGTATGTATTTATTTTCAACTATTTTGGGAATCTATTTATTAAAATTGACTAAATTCTAATCTGACAATTTCATTTATTTTTTTTTTATTTATTCAGGTTGTATACTGTTACTTAGTATTTTAGTAGTAAACCTATTGGTAAGTTGGTGGTTTATTGAATAGTAACGTAGGGAAGGCTGTGGGCCAATTTACCTGGCGCCCCTGATATAACTTCGGATTTTTTTTTGTTTTGTGGACCGCACGACCATCTCCACTGTTTTGTCTAGCCGCGAGCCATTCCCAGACTGTCACCGTATAGTACTTTTCTTTCCGGGTGTACGTCTGATTTATATTTGGTACAATTTGTAATTTTTTTATATAGATTCGGTTTTGTACGCCACATATTTTGGCGCCCAACGTGGGGCACTTAATTAATTAACCTTTTTTTTGTCAACCCCTTGTGTAGATTCCTTTTAATTAGTTAACCTAACGTGTTTGGGCTTTAATTGACTAACTTTGATTTATTTACTTTACCACTGGTTTTGCACTTAGTAGTAGTCTTAGAACTTCGTGTTTAGTGGAAGTGTATGCCAAGAAGTGCTTACTAGTTTTTTTTTTTGTGTGACGTGAAGTTGGAAGAAGCCAAAAATGGAACTTAAAAGAAGATACTTTGAAGTGGTGTTGTGGAACTTAGAAGAATTATGGATATATTAGGACTTTGAAATATTTCTATTTCAGTTGGAGTTCAAATTTATTTTTTTGAGAAGTTGGACTTCGAAATTCTACATTGTGGTTTAACTTAGTTATGTTAGGGAATGTAAAATCTTTTTTTGAGATTATGTTGTGACTTGTAATTTGTTCTGAAACAATGAAATTTTGAAAATCTTTTGTGAAATTTTATAGATTGAATAAAGCGACTATTACTTTTATTTTGCTTTTGGTTTGCTCCCATTAATAAAGTAAACTGTACCTGTGTGTTAATATTTTTACTTATATCTTGATTTTGTTTGAATATTTGCTCCTTTCGGTTGATACATTTTTTTTTAAATTTTGAACTTTGGCAAGATGGTGCGAAAACTTGTACCCAACTACTTAAGGAAAGAGGAACTGGAATATGAACTCAAAATTCGTGGAGTGTCTACTGGCACTGTTGAGTCTATGAGGTCTAGTCTGTCTGATGCACTTAGTCGTGAGGCAGCAAATGAAAGCTTTAGATATCCTGAGCACCCATTCACCTTTTCACAGGATAAAACTGCAATCGAGACTAAACTTGCGGAGCTGAATACGGCTGTTGGAAAGTTTGCCGGAACTCCTACTTGTGCTGAGTCCTTGAGATTGCGGACACAGATTAACCATGTCTTGGGGAGAATTGATCTTATGGTAATGCCAACAGGTGATGATGCAGACGCAGCCCAGGTTGTTAAGTCAGACTTTCTTGCTGAGATTTTGAAGTTGTCACAGGATTTACATGATAAGCAGCATCCAATCGGATCTGGTTCGGTACCAGTAGCGCTCGATGTGATTTCGGTTTTAAATCAGTCTTTTCAGGCAGGGGTAGGACAAGTTCATGCTTCTTCTCCTGGAGCGATGTCACAAGCTGGTAATAATGTTTTTTCAGGGTCTGTCTCTAGTTTTTCTTCTGGGATGATACTTCCTCATAAATGGGGAATAGAAAAGTTTTCAGGTTCTGCTAGGGGTATGTCTATTTCTGCATTTTTTGAGATGGTGAATGAATTGAGTCTCGCTCGTCATGTACCAGATAGTATACTTTTGGAATCAGGTATAGATTTATTTTCGGATAAAGCCTATCAGTTTTATAAAGATGTTCGTCTACGTGTAGGGAGTTGGGCTGAATTAGTTGAAGAGTTTCGTAGGGAGTACCTGTCAGCTCACCATGGGGAAGCGCTTTTTGAAGAGCTTCGGAGGAGAACTCAGCATTCGTCTGAGACTATTGGAGTTTACTTGGCAATAATGAATAGTTACTTTAATCGCTTGCGTTGTCATGTTCCAGAGGAAGTTAAATTGTCTATAGTTATTAGGAATTTGCATCCGTTCTATCAAGATAGATTACGTGATCCTTTGCCAGCTACCTTGGAGGAACTTCGTGTTCTATGTCGCAGTATGGAGGAAAGACGTGATTGTATTAGGAACTATGTTGAACCGAATAGTAGGAAAATGAATACTTTGGAAAAGGACCTAGCTTATATCAGTGTGGATGCTGAAAGTTGTAGTAGTGTTAGTGAGGGTCCTGTTGTTTCATCCGAATCGGAGTCCGCTAGAGGAAAGTTTAGGACTTTAATCTGTTATCGTTGTAATCAGTCAGGCCATAAGGCAGTAGGGTGTCTAATGAAGAAGGAGGCTGTTCACTGTTTTAAGTGTAAGAAAGAAGGGTTTACAGTCAGAACTTGTCCTTCGTGTAATTCGGGAAACGGAAGGAAGCGCACCTAACTGGTCGAAGAGGTGTTGCCGACGTTGACTCGACCAACCTACGTCCTATTTTAGACTTTATTTTACATCATTCCGAAGGAGATGAACGTCCATATTTGAAAGTTAAAGTCTTAGGAAAGGAAATTTTGGGATTATTGGATTCTGGTGCTTCAAAGACCATTGTAGGAAGAACTGGTTGGAAATTTTTACAAAACTTGGGTTTAGAGTTGGATACTTCGAAGAAGACCGTTTGTAGAGTGGCGAATGGTCAGATGTGTGAATCGTTGGGGGAATGTTTAGTACCTTTCATGGTTAGGGATCGCTTGCGTGTCTTGCCAGTATTAGTTATTTTGGACGTACCGCACATTCTGATTTTAGGATCTGATTTTTGGCGTGTTATGGGTATCGTTCCAGATTTGAGGCATAACGAATGGTATTTTTCGGACGCTCCAGCAATGGTAGGTTCAGTGGATCATCTCCGAGGTCAAACTATTTTGACCGATGCAGAGAAGTCGCAATTGGAGGAAGTTATTAATAGAAGTCGTGAACTAATGGGCACTTCTCTTGGTTGTACTGATGTCACTGAGCATGTGATTGTTTGTAAATCTGCACCCATAAAACAACGTTACTATCCTGTATCCCCAGTAATCCAAAGCCATATTGATAAAGAGCTAGAAGATATGTTGGCGAAAGGAGTAGTGGAGCGATCGAATAGTGCTTGGTCGTCCCCGATTCTCTTGGTGAAAAAAAAGGTTCCAGAAGGTGAAGAACCAAAATGGAGGTTCTGCGTAGACTATCGAAAGCTTAATGCCGTAACAGAGAGGGATGGCTACCCATTACCGTACATCTCTAATATTTTAAATAAATTAAAGAACGCGCATTATCTTTCCACCATAGACATTAAGTCGGCGTATTGGCAGGTACCTGTTGCTAAGGCTTCCAGGCCTTATACTGCTTTTACGGTTCCTGGTCGAGGTCTTTTTCAGTTTTGCAGAATGCCTTTTGGATTACATAATGCCCCGGCTACATGGCAGAGGTTGATAGATCGTGTCCTCGGTCCGGAGTTGGAACCCTATGTTTTTACTTACTTGGATGACGTGGTCATCGTGACAAAGTCTATTGAAGAACATGTAAGGATCTTAGAGGAAGTCTTTAGACGCTTGAGAGAAGCTAAGTTAACCGTTAGCTGGGATAAATGTCAATTTTGTAGACCGGAACTAAAGTATTTGGGTCATGTGGTTGATAGGAATGGACTACATGTTGATGGTGATAAGGTCAAGGCTATGCTACGTATCCCAACACCCACATCCGTCAAGGAAGTTCGTAGCATCATAGGCACATTTTCCTGGTATCGAAGATTTATTCCTTCCTTTGCGACACTACTAGCTCCAATTACAGCGATATTGAAGAAAGGAAGAAAATTCAATTGGACCCCGAGTTGTGAAGAATCTTTTCAGAAAATAAAAGAATGTCTAGTTTCTGCTCCGATACTTAATTGTCCTGACTACAATTTGCCTTTTGTTGTCCAATGTGATGCCTCAGGATATGGAGTGGGCGCCGTGTTATTGCAGCCAGGCCCGGATGGTGACGAAGTAATTAGTTTCCTGAGCAGATCACTAACGCATCAAGAAAGGAGTTTTTCCACGACGGAACGGGAATGTTTAGCTGTGTTATGGGCAGTCGAAAAACTGCGTCCTTATTTGGAGGGTGTTCCGTTTACGGTCGTGACTGATCACGCATCCCTCGTATGGCTTCAAAATTTGAAGGATCCTACTGGAAGATTAGCTCGATGGGCGGTAAGATTGCAACAATATGACTTTAAGATTGTGCATCGGAAAGGAAAAGAACATGTTGTCCCCGATTTGTTATCTCGGTCAGTTCCCGTGCTTGATATGGTTGAAGAGGTTGTACCGCTTCCTAGTGGTGATAGTTGGTATGATAAACTTTGTAGAAAAATCGAGTCTAATTCCTTGAAGTATCCTCAGTGGAGAATATCTGGTGGCAAACTTTATAAATACATCCGTCCCAGTCAGGGATTTTTGGTCGAGGAAGTGGACAATTGGAAGGAAGTCGTTCCTAAGGGTCAACGATTGGAAGTGCTGAAGTTGTGTCATGATAGTCCTTTAGCAGGTCATATGGGGATCCTGAAAACTTATAAGCGTATTAACGAGAAGTATTTTTGGCCGAAACTGCGGAGTGATGTGTCTCGTTACGTTGGACGTTGCTCACTGTGTGCCATGCATAAGGTGGAACAAGGTAAGCCCAAAGGCTTTATGACTCCTCAACCTAAAGCTACTCAACCATGGGAGATAGTAGCAACCGATCTTATGGGACCTTTCCCAAGATCAACTCAAGGCTATAAGTTTATCTTAGTGGTAATGGATGTGTTTAGTAAATTTTCTTTGGTATTTCCGTTGCGATCCTCAAAAGCCGTGCATGTCGTTAAGAAAATAGAAGAAGAAGTTTTTCTCGTATTTGGAGTTCCACGTCTGTTACTATGTGATAATGGTGTCCAGTATACTTCGGGTATTTTCAAGAAAATGATGGAAACCTATGGTGTCTCAGTTCGTTATAATGCGTTGTATCATCCACAGTGCAATCCATCTGAACGCTATAACCGAACCCTTAAAACAATGATGGCAACTTATATAGCTGACAACCATAGGAAGTGGGATGAAAATTTGGCCAAACTAGCATGTGCTACGCGCACTGCATACCACGAGTCGACTGGTCAAGATCCCTACTTCATAAATTTCGGTCGGAAGATGGTAGTGGATGGACGAGATTTTTCCCGAAAGGACAAACTCGGAGACCCGGAGGACGAAGTAGCTAAAATGGGATATAATCGATCGCGTGGACTCCAGGAATTATTTGTTGATGTTAGAAAACGTTTAGATAAAGCTTCGGCTAAGTGTGAGAAGACCTATAATCTACGGAGACGTCCAGAGGAATTTCAGCCCCATCAGTCAGTATGGCGGAGAAATTTTGTGTTGTCAGATGCCGCTAAATATTTCACGAAAAAGTTAGCTCCTAGATGGATAGGACCCTACTTCGTGAAGAAGAAAGTTTCCCCCTGGACATATAGTTTAGAGGATGAAAATGGCAAGGATCAAGGTATTTGGAATATTAAGGATTTAAGGATTAGTAACCCGACTGGTGATCCCGATAGGATTTAGGTCGGAGTAGAACGGACTAGCAAAGTTTTGTCTAGTCTAAGTAAATTTAGTTAGTCTTCTGAAATTGGTTGTATTTATTTTTTTTTGTTGTGTCCGTGAAGGATGACTGAGTGTTGGCTATGATCGGTTCTTAGGATGTATTTGGATGGTCAACCGATTCGTTTTTTTTTGTGTTAGGTAGCCAATACGAAGTCGTAGGGTTGCGGTAGCCTTAATTTCTTTTGATTTATGGAATTGAATGTCACTTAGGTTTGGTCAGAAATATGTTGTCTTCGATGATATGGCGTTGGGATTTGTTTTGATGTTAGTAAGCCATTCTATTTAATTGGGATTTTTTTCGAAGCCACATAATTATGTTTTGGTGAATCTTGTTTTATAATAGCTTAGTTTTGGATGATTCACTAAATTTCGTTGTATACGGATTTAAATTCTGGAAGACCTATCTCATTTTTATTTTAATGAACAATTGGAATTACACTACTGTTTCGGTAGATGTTTCTCGCAGTATCAGTAAGAGTGGAATGGTGGAGAGTTTCTTATGGACTCATGTTATGCGAGGTATAGTGAAGTACTAGCGATGCCCCAGAGCTGGGAGGTCGCGAATAAGGGCAACATCCAGTAACCGACCTAATCAGTGTTGTCAGATTGACGTTGGAATTTGAAACTATTCTACTTGATCTCATACGATGAGAGATGACTGTTGTGTGGAAGTGGAGTAAGTGTTGTAAGTAAGTTGTTGCTTTGTGCGTGTGGTTTGAGATTGGTATGTCTTTCGTTGTCCAAGTACTTGCGCACGGTGAAGACGGTGTGGATGATGATTGTGTTGTGGACTTCGCTCGGAGTTTAGGTAGTGCGTCGCTAGCGCGAGGGAAAATTTTCTTCGTCTAGTTTTTCCTCGTAAATTTTCCTCTGGGAAAGGGAGGTGTTGTTACGTTCCAAATTTAAAGTAGAAAGTCCCACCTCTATTTTATCAAAATTTAAATAATTCAGGACGTGTAAGAGCGGTTGCCTATAATATATTATAAGCAAGGTGGCGAAAATAAAATTAGTAATTTTTAAATAGGGGTAATGTCTGGCAAATTGTGCTGAAGTTAAGGGAACACGTCCTCTTTTTTGTGAAGAAACTAATTTAGATCGTTCTTTCTAGAGTTATCTTGGAAGAATTGGGATCATAAAATTGAAATTTTTGAATCTCGGTATTATTCGGTGACCTCCGTGTGTCAAGTTGTCAAGTGTTCGGAAAGACGACGGAAAGAAAGTGATTCCAGATTTGACGGTGTTACTGAAAGGTTGGGCTAGATTAAAAACGGCATTTTGTTTTTTTGCTTTTGCTGCTGTTCCATGTGGGATCTGGACTAGTCCGAACCGTGTGGATATTCAAGGGGATTTGCTGCCTTCGTGGAAGGGTTTTTTTGGAATATCCACAATTTCGCTAAAAAAAGCGGATCTACAGTACACGTGAATACCGGGAGTCGTATTTAGATCAAGAAATTAGCCTTAATCACGAGTCCAAATAGCCGGCTACGCTTCGGTCCAATTTGGGATATTTCAAACCCCTAATCTGGCTAAGAAGGGTGAGTGTTAGAACATTTCGTTTTTAATTAATTAAAAAGTTGTAGTTATTTTTTTATCCCATCTCTAAAAAGCTATTCACATTTTTATCAGTTTTCATACATTCAAGTTCGGAGACAAGTTTTTTTTTGTATTGCTCCATTATCGCCAAAAGGCAGATAAACAAAGTGTTAAAATCAATATATTTATTTCCAAATAATTATTTTAGACACAGATGGTAATTAATGTTTTCTTGCTTCAGGGTTGGTTGGTTTGTTTGTTTTTTTCTGCTTCTTCTTCTTCGTATTTTTCCGTCTGGCTGTAATTTTTAACTTTTCAACATTGTCACACAAGTCTATGTACAGCGACAAGCGTATGGGATTTTGGATTGAAGACACGCTGAACTATAACTGGAATTCCACGCGGTGAAGTATATGAAAATTCGAGGTATGGATCGATAATTAATTTTCAACGGAAGATTTAAGCGCCGTCTAATTTGGTTTGCGGAATACAATAGTTTTTTTTAAAGATTATTTGCTGTTAGTTTTTATTTTCATATTTACAAATACTTTACAGATTTTTTTTAAAGATAATTTGCGGTTTATTTTATTAATTCAATATTTACACATACCTATTTTAATTTTGTAAACTGCGTCTAAGGGGGGGTTATATATTTGAGATTTATTTTTTTTATATTATTTTCTGCGCACGCACTTGAGCTCACGTGGTGTCCTATTTGCGTTAATTATTTTTTTTGGTTGGTATTGAACCGCACACCCCTTAGCGTCCGGTACTTTTGATACGTCTTACCTTTCATTTTGTTCTGTTAAATAGAAATAACTTATGAATTTTTGTTAGGCAAGTAGAAGCCGCATTTTTATATTATTTTTTTATTAAGCCTATGGTAAAGTTAAATAATATTGTAATATGTAGTATGTATGTATTTATTTTCAACTATTTTGGGAATCTATTTATTAAAATTGACTAAATTCTAATCTGACAATTTCATTTATTTTTTTTTTATTTATTCAGGTTGTATACTGTTACTTAGTATTTTAGTAGTAAACCTATTGGTAAGTTGGTGGTTTATTGAATAGTAACGTAGGGAAGGCTGTGGGCCAATTTACCTGGCGCCCCTGATATAACTTCGGATTTTTTTTTGTTTTGTGGACCGCACGACCATCTCCACTGTTTTGTCTAGCCGCGAGCCATTCCCAGACTGTCACCGTATAGTACTTTTCTTTCCGGGTGTACGTCTGATTTATATTTGGTACAATTTGTAATTTTTTTATATAGATTCGGTTTTGTACGCCACATCAAGTTCTTATCTCTGCAAGCCGAACTAACACACACACATACTCACACACTCACAAACACACACAAACACGCTCACAAGTACGCACACACGGACACGCACACGCACACACGCACGCACAGACGCACACACACACGCACACACGCACACACACATACACTCTTCACCTCTCGACTCCTACCCATTAGTCGCCTCTTACGACAGGCAGGAACTTCTTGCCACGGCCGAGTTCTTATCTCTGTGAGCCGAAAGGACACACACACTGACACACACACGCACGCACACACGCACACACACATACACTCACAAACACACAAACACGCACACACGCACACTTACATACATTCTTCACCTCTCGACTCCTACCTATTAGACGCCTCTTACGATAGGCAGGGCCTTCTTGCCTCGGTCAAGTTCTTATCTCTGCAAGCCGAACTAACACACACACACATACTCACACACGCACACACACACGCACACACGCACACACACATACACTCTTCACCTCTCGACTCCTACCCATTAGTCGCCTCTTACGACAGGCAGGAACTTCTTGCCACGGCCGAGTTCTTATCTCTGTGAGCCGAAAGGACACACACACTGACACACACACGCACGCACACACGCACACACACATACACTCACAAACACACAAACACGCACACACGCACACTTACATACATTCTTCACCTCTCGACTCCTACCTATTAGACGCCTCTTACGATAGGCAGGGCCTTCTTGCCTCGGTCAAGTTCTTATCTCTGCAAGCCGAACTAACACACACACACATACTCACACACGCACACACACACGCACACACGCACACACACATACACTCTTTACCTCTCGACTCCTATCCATTAGTCGCCTCTTAAGACAGGCAGGGCCTTCTTGCCACGGCCGTGTTCTTCTCTCTGCAAGCCGAACGGACACACACACACACGCACACACAAACACACGCACACAGGCACACACGCACACACGCACACGTACACGCACACGCACACACTCTCCACCTCTCGACTCCTATCCATTAGTCGCCTCTTAAGACAGGTAGGGCCTTCTTGCCTCGGCCGTATTCTTATCTCTGCAAGCCAAACGGACACACACACATACACACACACACTCACACACGCACAAACACACGCACACACGCACACAAACATACACTCTTTACCTCTCGACTCCTACCTATTAGTCGCCTCTTACGATAGGCAGGGCCTTCTTGCCTCAGTCGTGTTCTTATTTCTGCAAGCCGAACTAACACACACACATACTCACACACGCACACACACGCACACACACGCACACACACACATACACTCTTCACCTCTCGACTCCTACTTATTACTCGCCTCTTACGACAGGCAGGGCCTCCTTGCCACGGCTGTGTTCTTATCTCTGCGAGCCGACCGCACACACACACACACTCACACACTCACATACACACACACTTAAACACGCACGCACACGTACACGCACACACTCTCCACCTCTCGACTCCTATCCATTAGTCGCCTCTTACGACAGGCAGGGCCTTCTTGCTACGGACGTGTTCTTATCTCTGCGAGCCAAACGGACACACACACACACACACTCGCACACACACATACACACACATACACGCTTCACCTCTCGACTCCTACCCATTAGTCGCCTCTTACAACATTCAGGGACTTCTTGCCACGGCCGTGTTCTTATCTCTGCAAGCCGAACGGACACACACACTCACACTCACACACGCCCACACACGCACACACGCACACACACACACGCACATACACTCTTCACCTCTCCACCCCTACCTTTTAGTCGCATCTTACGAGAGGCAGGGCCTTCTTGCCCCGGCCGTATTCATATCTCTGCAAGCCGAACGGACACACACACTTATACACACACACTCACACACGCACAAACACACATACACGCACACACGCACACACACATACACTCTTCACCTCTCGACTTCTACCAATTAGTCGCTCCTTACAGCAAGCATGGCCTTCTTGCCACGGCCGTATTCTTATCTCTGCAAGCCGAACGGACACACACACTCATACACATACACTCACACACGCACAAACACACACACGCGCACACACGCACACACACATACACTCTTCACCTCTCGACTCCTACCTTTTAGTCGCCTCTCACGATAAGCAGGGCCTTCTTGCCGCGGTCGTGTTCTCATCTCTGCAAGCCAAACTAACACACACACACACATATTCACACACGCACACACACACGCACACACACACTCACACACGTACACACACACATACACTCTTCACCTCTCGACTCCTACTTATTAGTCGACCCTTACAAGAGGCAGGGCCTTCTGGCCTGGGCCGTATTCTTATCTCTGCAAGCCGAACGGACACACACACATACACACACACTCACACACGCCCACACACGCACACACGCACACACACATACGCACATACACTCTTCACCTCTCGACTCCTACCCATTATTCTCCTCTCACGACAGGCAGGGACTTCTTGCCACGGTCGTGTTCTTATCTCTGCAAGCCGAACGGACACACACACATACTCACACACGCACACACACACGCACACACGCACACACACACATACACTCTTCACCTCTCGACTCCTACCTATTAGTCGCCCCTTACAACTGGCAGGGTCTTCTTGCCTTGGCCGTATTCTTACCTCTGCAAGCCAGACGGACTCACACACATACACACACACTCACACACGCACACACACACGCAAACGTACACGCACACGCACACACTCTCCTATCCATTAGTCGCCTCTTAAGACAGGCAGGGCCTTCTTGCCTCGGCCGTATTCCTATCTCTGCAAGCCAAACGGACACACACACACACAAATACACACACATACTCACACACGCACAAACACACGCACACACACAAAGACACATACACTCTTCACCTCTCGACTCCTATTCATTAGTCGCCTCTTACGACAGGCAGGGACTTCTTGCCACGGCCGTGTTCTTATCTCTGCGAGCCGACCGGACACACACACACTCACACACACAAGCACGCACACACGCACACACACGCACACACACAAATACACTTTTCACCTCTCGACTCCTACCCATTAGTCGCCTCTTACGACAGGCAGGGACTTCTTGCCACGGCCGTGTTCTTATCTCTGCGAGCCGACCGGACACACACACACTCACACACACAAGCACGCACACACGCACACACACGCACACACACAAATACACTTTTCACCTCTCGACTCCTACCCATTAGTCGCCTCTTACGACAGGCATGGCCTTCTTGCCTCGGCCGTATTCTAATCTCTGCCAACCGAATGGACACACACTTACATACACACACACATTTACACACGCACCAACACACACACACCCACACACGCACACACACATACACATACACTATTCACCTCTCAACTCCTACCCATTAGTCGCCTCTTACGACAGGCATGGCCTTCTTGCCTCGGCCGTATTCTAATCTCTGCGTACCGAATGGACACACATATACATACACACACATATACATACACACACATATTTACACACGCACAAACACACACACACCCACACACGCACACACACATACACATACACTCTTAACCTCTCGACTCCTACACATTAGTGGCCTCTTACGACATTCAGTGACTTCTTGCCACGGACGTTTTCTTATCTCTGCAAGCCGAACGGACACACACACATACTCACACACGCACACACACACGCACACACGTACACACACACATACACTCTTCACCTCTCGACTCCTACCTATTGACTCCTATCCATTAGTCGCCTCTTAAGACAGGCAGGGCCTTCTTGCCACGGCCGTGTTCTTATCTCTGCAAGCCGAACGGACACACACACACACGCACACACAAACACACGCACACAGGCACACACGCACACACGCACACAAGCACACACACACATACACTTTTCACCTCTCGACTCCTACTTATTAGTCGCCCACTCTTTACCTCTCGACTCCTACCCATTAGTCGCCCCGTACGATTTGCATCGCCTTCTTGCCACGGCTGTTTTCTTATCTCTGCGAGCCGAAGGGACACACACATACACAAACACACTCACAAACACACACCCACACACACACGCACGCACACACGCACACACACATATACTCACACACACACAAACACACACACACGCACACACACATACATTCTTCACCTCTCGACTCCTACCTATTAGTCGCCTCTTACGACAGGCAGGGCTTTCTTGCCTTGGCCGTGTTCTTATCACTGCAAGCCAAACGGACACACACACATACTCACACACGCACACACACACGCACACACGCCCACACACACATACACTCTTCACCTCTCGACTCCTACTTATTACTCGCCTCTTACGATAGGCAGGGCCTTCTTGCCACTGCTGTGTTCTTATCTCTGCGAGCCGACCGCACACACACACACTCACACACACTCACACACTCACATACACACACACTTAAACACGCACGCACACACGCACACACACACACATACACTCTTCACCTCTCGACTCCTACCCATTATTCTCCTCTTTCGACAGGCAGAGACTTCTTGCCACGGACGTATTCTTATCTCTGCAAGCCGAACGGACACACATACACACACACTCACACACGCACACACACGGACACACGCACACACACACATACACCCTTCACCTCTCGACTCCTACCCATTAGTCGCCTCTTACGACATTCAGGGACTTCTTGCCACGGACGTTTCTTATCTCTGCGGGCCGAACGGACACACACACACACACTCACACACACACATACACTCTTAACCTCTCGACTCCTACCCATTAGTCGCCTCTTACGACATTCAGGGGCTTCTTGCCACGGACGTATTCTTATCTCTGCAAGCCGAACGGACACACACACATACTCACACACGCACACACACACACACGCACACATACATTCTTCACCTCTCGACTCCTACCCATTAGTCGCCTCTTAAGACAGGCAGGGCCTTCTTGCCACGGACGTATTCTTATCTCTGCGGGCCGAACGGACACACACACACACACTCACACACACACATACACTCTTAACCTCTCGACTCCAACCGATTAGTCCCCTCTTACGGCATTCAGGGGCTTCTTGCCACGGACGTATTCTTATCTCTGCAAGCCGAACAAACACACACACACACACTCACACACACACACATACACTCTTAACCTCTCGACTCCTACCCATTGGTCGCCTGTTACGACATTTAGGGACTTCTTGCCACGGACGTATTCTTATCTCTGCAAGCCGAACGGACACACACACATACTCACACACGCACACACACACGCACACATACACTCTTCACCTCTCGACTCCTACCCATTAGTCGCCTCTTACGACAGGCATGGCCTTCTTGATTCGGTCGTATTCTAATTTCTGCAAGCCGAACGGACACACACATACATACACACACACACACACACACTTACACACGCACAAACACATACACACGTACACACAAACGAACACACGCACACACACACGTACACTCTTCATCTCTCGACTCCTACCCATTAGTCGCTCCTTACAGTAAGCATGGCCTTCTTGCCACGGACGTATTCTTATCTCTGCAAGCAGAAGGGATACACACACACACACATACACACACATACTTACACACACACGCACACACGCACACACACATACACTCTTCACCTCTCGACTCCTACCCATTAGTCGCCTCTTACGACAGGCATGGCCTTCTTACCACGGCTGTATTTTTATCTCTGCGAACCGAAGGGACACACATACACACACACTCACACACACACACATGCACACACGCACGCTCACATACACTCTTTTCCTCTCGACTCCTACCTATTAGTCGCCTCTTACGACAGGCAGGGCCTTCTTGCCTCGGTCAAGTTCTTATCTCTGCAAGCCGAACTAACACACACACATACTCACACACGCACACACACACGCACACACGCACACACACATACACTCTTCACCTCTCGACTCCTACCCATTAGTCGCCTCTTACGACAGGCATGGCCTTCTTACCACGGCTGTATTTTTATCTCTGCGAACCGAAGGGACACACATACACACACACTCACACACACACATGCACACACGCACGCTCACATACACTCTTTTCCTCTCGACTCCTACCTATTAGTCGCCTCTTACGACAGGCAGGGCCTTCTTGCTTCGGTCAAGTTCTTATCTCTGCAAGCCGAACTAACACACACACATACTCACACACGCACACACACACGCACACACGCACACACAGATGCACTCTTTACCTCTCGACTCCTACCTATTAGTCGCCTCTTACGATAGGCAGGGCCTTCTTGCCTCGGTCGTGTTCTTATTTCTGCAAGCCGAACTAACACACACACATATTCACACACTCACAAACACACACAAACACGACCACACGTACGCACACACGGACACGCACACGCACACACGCACGCACAGACGCACACACACATGCACTCACACACACACACACGCACACACGCACACACACATACATTCTTCACCACTCGACTCCTACCTATTAGTCGCCTCTTACGACAGGGAGGGCCTTCTTGCCTTGGCCGTGTTCTTATCTCTGCAAGCCGAACGGACACACACACATACTCACACACGCACACACACACGCACACACGCACACACACACATACACTCTTCACCTCTCGACTCCTACCCATTAGTCGCCCCGTACGATTTGCATGGCCTTCTTGCCACGGCTGTTTTCTTATCTCTGCGAGCAGAAGGGACACACACATACACACACACACTCACAAACACACACACAGCCACGCAGGCCCACACGCACACACACATACACTCACACACACACAAACACGCACACACGCACACACATACATTCTTCACCTCTCGACTCCTACCTATTAGTCGCCTCTTACGACAGGCAGGGCCTTCTTGCCTCGGCCGTGTTCCTATCTCTGCAAGCCGAACGGACACACACACATACTCACATACGCACACACACACGCACACACGCACACTCAAACACATGCATTCTTCACCTCTCGACTCCTACCTATTAGTCGCCTCTTACGATAGGCAGGGCCTTCTTGCCTCGGTCGTGTTCTTATTTCTGCAAGCCGAACTAACACACACACATACTCACACACGCACACACACACGCACACACGCACACACACACATACTCTCTTCACCTCCCGACTCATACTTATTAGTCGCCCCTTACAAGAGGCAGATCCTTCTTGCCACTCAAACACACACACACAGGCAAACACGCACGCACACACGCACACACACACGCACACACGCACGCACACACGCACACACACATACACTCACACACACACACACGCACACACGCACACACACATACATTCTTCACCTCTCGACTCCTACCTATTAGACGCCTCTTACGATAGGCAGGGCCTTCTTGCCTCGGTCAAGTTCTCATCTCTGCAAGCCGAACTAACACACACACATACTGACACACGCACACACACGCACACACGCACAAACACATACACTCTTCACCTCTCGACTCCTACCCATTAGTCGCCTCTTACGACAGGCAGGAACTTCTTGCCACGGCCGAGTTCTTATCTCTGTGAGCCGAAAGGACACACACACTGACACACACACACACACACACACACACACACACAAATACACTCTCCACCTCTCGACTTCTACCCATTAGTCGCCTCTTACGACAGGCATGGCCTTCTTGCTTCGGTCGTATTCTAATTTCTGCAAGCCGAACGGACACACACATACATACACACACACTTACACACGCACACACAAAGAAACACACACACACACACATACACTCTTCATCTCTCGACTCCTACCAATTAGTCGTTCCTTACAGCAAGCATGGCCTTCTTGCCACGGCTGTATTCTTATCTATGCAAGCCGAACGGACACATACACATACACACACATACTTACACACACACGCACACACGCACACACGCACACACACACATACACTCTTCACCTCTCGACTCCTACCCATTAGTCGCCTTTTACGACAGGCATGGCCTTCTTACCACGGCTGTATTTTTATCTCTGCGAGCCGAAGGGACACACACACACATACACACACACATACACACACACATACACACACACATTCACACACACACACACACGCGCACACACGTACACTCTTCACCTCTCGACTCCAACCCATTAGTCGCCTCTTACGACAGGCATTGCCTTCTTGCAACCGCTGTTTTGTTATCTCTGCGAGCCGAAGGGACACACACACATACACACACACACTCACACACACACACGCACACACGCACGCACAAATACATTCTTCACCTCTCGACTCCTACCCATTAGTCGCCCCTTACGACTGTCATGGCTTTCTTGCCACAGCTGTTTTTTTATCTCTACGAGCCGAAGACACACACACACACATACACACACACACACACACTCACAAACACACACACACACACGCAAACAGGCACGCACACACGCACACACACACGCACACACGCACGCACACACGCACACACACATACACGCACACACGCACACACACATACATTCTTCACCTCTCGACTCCTACCCATTAGTCGCCCCTTACGACTGTCATGGCTTTCTTGCCACAGCTGTTTTTTTATCTCTACGAGCCGAAGACACACACACACACATACACACACACACACACACTCACAAACACACACACACACACGCAAACAGGCACGCACACACGCACACACACACGCACACACGCACGCACACACGCACACACACATACACGCACACACGCACACACACATACAATCTTCACCTCTCGACTCCTACCTATTAGTCGCCTCTTACGATAGGCAGGGTCTTCTTGCCTTGGACAAGTTCTTATCTTTGCAAGCCGAACTAACACACACACATACTTACACACGCACACACACACGCACACACGCACACACACATACACTCTTCACCTCCCGACTCCTACTTATTAGTCGAAGCTTACAAGAGGCAGATCCTCCTTGCCTCGGCCGTATTCTTATCTCTGCAAGCCAAATGGACACACACACATACACACACTCACACACGCTCACACACGGACACACGCACACACACATACACTCTTCACCTCTCGACTCCTACCCATTAGTCGCCTCTTAAGACCGGCAGGGCCTTCTTGCCACGGACGTATTCTTATCTCTGCGGGCCGAACGGACACACACACATACTCACACACGCACACACACACGCACACACACACATACACTCTTCACCTCTCGACTCCTACCTATTAGTCGCCCCTTACAACAGGCAGGGTCTTCTTGCCTTGGCCGTATTATTATCTCTGCAAGCCTGACGGACACACACACATACACACACACTCACACACGCACACACACACGCACACACGCACACACACACATACACTCTTCACCTCTCGACTCCTACCTATTAGTCGCCCCTTACAACAGGCAGGGTCTTCTTGCCTTGGCCGTATTATTATCTCTGCAAGCCTGACGGACACACACACATACACACACTCACACACGCACACACACGCACACACGCACACACACACATACACTCTTCACCTTTCGACTCCTACCCATTTGTCGCCCCTTACGACTAGCATGGCTTTCTTGCCACGGCTGTTTTCTTATCTCTGCGAGCCGAAGACGCACACACACATACACACACCCACACACTCACAAAAACACACACACACGCAAACACGAACGCACACACGCACACACACACACGCACACATGCACACACGCACACACACATACACGCACACACACATACATTCTTCACCTCTCGACTCCTACCTATTCGTCGCCTCTTACGACAGGCAGGGCCTTCTTGCTTCGGCCGTGTTCTTATCTCTGCGAGCCGAAGACACACACACACATACACACACACACACACTCACAAACACACACACACACAGGCAAACACGCACGCACACACGCACACACACACGCACACACGCACGCATACACGCACACACACATACACTCTCACACACACACACACACACGCACACACGCACACACACATACATTCTTCACCTCTCGACTCCTACCTATTAGACGCCTCTTACGATAGGCAGGGCCTTCTTGCCTCGGTCAAGTTCTTATCTCTGCAAGCCGAACTAACACACACACACATACTCACACACGCACACACACACGCACACACGCACACACACATACACTCTTCACCTCTTGACTCCTACCCATTAGTCGCCTCTTACGACAGGCAGGAACTTCTTGCCACGGCCGAGTTCTTATCTCTGTGAGCCGAAAGGACACACACACTGACACACACACGCACGCACACACGCACACACACATACACTCACAAACACACAAACACGCACACACGCACACACACATACATTCTTCACCTCTCGACTCCTACCTATTAGACGCCTCTTACGATAGGCAGGGCCTTCTTGCCTCGGTCAAGTTCTTATCTCTGCAAGCCGAACTAACACACACACATACTCACACACGCACACACACACGCACACACGCACACACACATGCACTCTTCACCTCTCGACTCCTACCTATTAGTCGCCTCTTACGATAGGCAGGGCCTTCTTGCCTCGGTCGTGTTCTTATTTCTGCAAGCCGAACTAACACACACACATACTCACACACTCACAAACACACACAAACACGCACACAAGTACGCACACACGGACACGCACACGCACACACGCACGCACAGACGCACACACACATACACTCACACACACACACGCACACACGCACACACACATACATTCTTCACCACTCGACTCCTACCTATTAGTCGCCTCTTACGACAGGCAGGGCCTTCTTGCCTCGGCCGTGTTCTTATCTCTGCAAGCCGAACGGACACACACACACATACTCACACACGCACACACACACGCACACACGCACACACACACACACTCTTCACCTCTCGACTCCTACCCATTAGTAGCCCCGTACGATTTGCATGGCCTTCTTGCCACGGCTGTTTTCTTATCTCTGCGAGCAGAAGGGACACACACATACACACACACACTCACAAACACACACACACTCACAAACACACACACATACACGCAGGCCCACACGCACACACACATACACTCACACACACACAAACACGCACACACGCACACACACATACATTCTTCACCTCTCGACTCCTACATATTAGTCGCCTCTTAAGACAGGCAGGGCCTTCTTGACTCGGCCGTATTCTTATCTTTGCAACCCGAACGGACACACACACTTACACACACACGCACGCACACACGCACACATACACACACAAACACTCACACATGCACAAACACACGCACACACGCACACACGCACACACGCACTCACACACACACACAGATACACTCTTCACCTCTCGACTCCTACCCATTAGTCGCCTCTTACGACAGGCAGGAACTTCTTGCCACAGCCGTGTTCTTATCTCTGAAAGCCGAAAGGACACAGACACACACGCGCACACAAACACACGCACACAGGCACACTCGCACACACGCACACGCTCACGCACACGCACACACTCTCCACCTCTCGACTCCTACCCATTAGTCGCCTCTTACGACAGGCATGGCCTTCTTACCACGGCTGTATTTTTATCTCTGCGAGCCGAAGGGACACACACACACATACACACACATACACACACACATTCACACACACACACACACGCGCACACACGTACACTCTTCACCTCTCGACTCCAACCCATTAGTCGCCTTTTACGACAGGCATTGCCTTCTTGCCACCGCAGTTTTGTTATCTCTGCGAGCCGAAGGGACACACACACATACACACACACACTCACACACACACACGCACACACGCACGCACAAATACATTCTTCACCTCTCGACTCCTACCCATTAGTCGCCCCTTACGACTAGCATGGCTTTCTTGCCACGGCTGTTTTCTTATCTCTGCGAGCCGAAGACGCACACACACATACACACACACACACACTCACAAAAACACACACACACGCAAACACGAACGCACACACGCACACACACACGCACACACGCACACACACATACACGCACACACGCACACACACATACATTCTTCACCTCTTGACTCCTACCTATTCGTCGCCTCTTACGACAGGCAGGGCCTTCTTGCTTCGGCCGTGTTCTTATCTCTGCAAGCCGAACGGACACACACACATACTCACACACGCACGCACACATACACTCTTCTCCTCTCGACTCCTACCCATTAGTCGCCCCTTACGACTGGCATGGCTTTCTTGCCGCGGCTGTGTTCTGATCTCTGCGAGCCGAAGACACACACACACACATACACACACACACACACACTCACAAACACACACACAGGCAAACACGCACGCACACACGCACACACACACGCACACACGCACGCACACACGCACACACGCATACACTCACACACACACACACACACACGCACGCACACACGCACACACACATACATTCTTCACCTCTCGACTCCTACCTATTAGACGCCTCTTACGATAGGCAGGGCCTTCTTGCCTCGGTCAAGTTCTTATCTTTGCAGGCCGAACTAACACACACACACACATACTCACACACGCACACACACACGCACACACGCACACACACATACACTCTTCACCTCTCGACTCCTACCCATTAGTCGCCTCTTACGACAGGCAGGAACTTCTTGCCACGGCCGAGTTCTTATCTCTGTGAGCCGAAAGGACACACACACTGACACACACACGCACGCACACACGCACACACACATGCACTCTTCACCTCTCGACTCCTACCTATTAGTCGCCTCTTACGATAGGCAGGGCCTTCTTGCCTCGGTCGTGTTCTTATTTCTGCAAGCCGAACTAACACACACACACATACTCACACACTCACAAACACACACAAACACGCACACACGTACGCACACACGGACACGCACACGCACACACGCACGCAAAGACGCACACACATACATTCTTTACCTCTCGACTACTACCCATTGGTCGCCTCTTACGACATTCAGGGACTTCTTGCCACGGCCGTGTTCTTATCTCTGCGAGCCGACCGGACACACACACACACTCACACATACACACACACACACACATACACTCTTTACCTCTCGACTACTACCCATTGGTCGCCTCTTACGACATTCAGGGACTTCTTGCCACGGCCGTGTTCTTATCTCTGCGAGCCGAACGGACACACACCCACACTCACACACACACGCACGCACACAAGCACACACACACGCACGTACACACGCATACGCACACGCACACGCACACGCACACACTCTCCACCTCTCGACTCCTAACCATTAGCCGCCTCTTAAGACAGGCAGGACCTTCTTTCCACGGACGTATTCTTATCTCTGCAAGCCGAACGGACACACGCACACACACTCACACACACACACACACACACATACACTCTTTACCTCTCGACTTCTACCCATTAGTCGCCTCTTACGACATTCAGAGACTTCTTGCCACGGCCGTGTTCTTATCTCTGCAAGCCGAACGGACACACACATACGCACACACAAACACACACGCACACACACATACACTCACTCACACACACACACACACACACGCACACACGCACACACACATACATTCTTCACCTCTCGACTCCTACCCATTAGTCGCCTCTTACGACATTCAGAGACTTCTTGCCACGGCCGTGTTCTTATCTCTGCAAGCCGAACGGACACACACACACACACGCACACACAAATACACACGCACACACACATACACTCACACACACACACACACGCACACACGCACACACGCACACACACATACATTCTTCACCTCTCGACTCCTACCCATTAGTCACCTCTTACGACAGGCAGGGCCTTCTTGCTTCGGCCGTATTCGTATCTCTGCAAGCCGAACGGACACACACACATACTCACACTCGCACACACATACGCACACACGCACACACACATACAATCTTCACCTCCCGACTCCTACTTATTAGTCGAAGCTTACAAGAGGCAGATCCTCCTTGCCTCGGCCGTATTCTTATCTCTGCAAGCCAAATGGACACACACACATACACACACTCACACACGCTCACACACGGACACACGCACACACACATACACTCTTCACCTCTCGACTCCTACCCATTAGTCGCCTCTTAAGACCGGCAGGGCCTTCTTGCCACGGACGTATTCTTATCTCTGCGGGCCGAACGGACACACACACATACTCACACACGCACACACACACGCACACACACACATACACTCTTCACCTCTCGACTCCTACCTATTAGTCGCCCCTTACAACAGGCAGGGTCTTCTTGCCTTGGCCGTATTATTATCTCTGCAAGCCTGACGGACACACACACATACACACACACTCACACACGCACACACACACGCACACACGCACACACACACATACACTCTTCACCTCTCGACTCCTACCTATTAGTCGCCCCTTACAACAGGCAGGGTCTTCTTGCCTTGGCCGTATTATTATCTCTGCAAGCCTGACGGACACACACACATACACACACTTACACACGCACACACACGCACACACGCACACACACACACATACACTCTTCACCTTTCGACTCCTACCCATTTGTCGCCCCTTACGACTAGCATGGCTTTCTTGCCACGGCTGTTTTCTTATCTCTGCGAGCCGAAGACGCACACACACATACACACACCCACACACTCACAAAAACACACACACACGCAAACACGAACGCACACACGCACACACACACACGCACACATGCACACACGCACACACACATACACGCACACACACATACATTCTTCACCTCTCGACTCCTACCTATTCGTCGCCTCTTACGACAGGCAGGGCCTTCTTGCTTCGGCCGTGTTCTTATCTCTGCGAGCCGAAGACACACACACACATACACACACACACACACTCACAAACACACACACACACAGGCAAACACGCACGCACACACGCACACACGCACGCACACACGCACGCACACACGCACACACACATACACTCTCACACACACACACACACACACACACACACGCACACACGCACACACACATACATTCTTCACCTCTCGACTCCTACCTATTCGTCGCCTCTTACGACAGGCAGGGCCTTCTTGCTTCGGCCGTGTTCTTATCTCTGCGAGCCGAAGACACACACACACATACACACACACACACACTCACAAACACACACACACACAGGCAAACACGCACGCACACACGCACACACGCACGCACACACGCACGCACACACGCACACACACATACACTCTCACACACACACACACACACACACACACACGCACACACGCACACACACATACATTCTTCACCTCTCGACTCCTACCCATTAGTCGCCTCTTACGACAGGCAGGAACTTCTTGCCACGGCCGAGTTCTTATCTCTGTGAGCCGAAAGGACACACACACTGACACACACACGCACGCACACACGCACACACACATACACTCACAAACACACAAACACGCACACACGCACACACATACATTCTTCACCTCTCGACTCCTACCTATTAGACGCCTCTTACGATAGGCAGGGCCTTCTTGCCTCGGTCAAGTTCTTATTTCTGCAAGCCGAACTAACACACACACATACTCACACACGCACACACACACGCACACACGCACACACACATGCACTCTTCACCTCTCGACTCCTACCTATTAGTCGCCTCTTACGATAGGCAGGGCCTTCTTGCCTCGGTCGTGTTCTTATTTCTGCAAGCCGAACTAACACACACACATACTCACACACTCACAAACACACACAAACACGCACACAAGTACGCACACACGGACACGCACACGCACACACGCACGCACAGACGCACACACACATACACTCACACACACACACGCACACACGCACACACACATACATTCTTCACCACTCGACTCCTACCTATTAGTCGCCTCTTACGACAGGCAGGGCCTTCTTGCCTCGGCCGTGTTCTTATCTCTGCAAGCCGAACGGACACACACACACACATACTCACACACGCACACACACACGCACACACGCACACACACACACACTCTTCACCTCTCGACTCCTACCCATTAGTAGCCCCGTACGATTTGCATGGCCTTCTTGCCACGGCTGTTTTCTTATCTCTGCGAGCAGAAGGGACACACACATACACACACACACACTCACAAACACACACACACTCACAAACATACACGCAGGCCCACACGCACACACACATACACTCACACACACACAAACACGCACACACGCACACACACATACATTCTTCACCTCTCGACTCCTACCTATTAGTCGCCTCTTAAGACAGGCAGGGCCTTCTTGACTCGGCCGTATTCTTATCTTTGCAACCCGAACGGACACACACACTTACACACACACGCACGCACACACGCACACATACACACACAAACACTCACACATGCACAAACACACGCACACACGCACACACGCACACACGCACACACACACACACACACACACAGATACACTCTTCACCTCTCGACTCCTACCCATTAGTCGCCTCTTACGACAGGCAGGAACTTCTTGCCACAGCCGTGTTCTTATCTCTGAAAGCCGAAAGGACACAGACACACACGCGCACACAAACACACGCACACAGGCACACTCGCACACACGCACACGCTCACGCACACGCACACACTCTCCACCTCTCGACTCCTACCCATTAGTCGCCTCTTACGACAGGCATGGCCTTCTTACCACGGCTGTATTTTTATCTCTGCGAGCCGAAGGGACACACACACACACATACACACACATACACACACACATTCACACACACACACACACACGCGCACACACGTACACTCTTCACCTCTCGACTCCAACCCATTAGTCGCCTTTTACGACAGGCATTGCCTTCTTGCCACCGCAGTTTTGTTATCTCTGCGAGCCGAAGGGACACACACACATAAACACACACACTCACACACACACACGCACACACGCACGCACAAATACATTCTTCACCTCTCGACTCCTACCCATTAGTCGCCCCTTACGACTAGCATGGCTTTCTTGCCACGGCTGTTTTCTTATCTCTGCGAGCCGAAGACGCACACACACATACACACACACACACACTCACAAAAACACACACACACGCAAACACGAACGCACACACGCACACACACACACGCACACACGCACACACGCACACACGCACACACACATACACGCACACACACATACATTCTTCACCTCTTGACTCCTACCTATTCGTCGCCTCTTACGACAGGCAGGGCCTTCTTGCTTCGGCCGTGTTCTTATCTCTGCAAGCCGAACGGACACACACACATACTCACACACGCACGCACACATACACTCTTCTCCTCTCGACTCCTACCCATTAGTCGCCCCTTACGACTGGCATGGCTTTCTTGCCGCGGCTGTGTTCTTATCTCTGCGAGCCGAAGACACACACACACACATACACACACACACACACACTCACAAACACACACACACAGGCAAACACGCACGCACACACGCACACACACACGCACACACGCACGCACACACGCACACACACATACACTCACACACACACACACACACACACGCACACACGCACACACACATACATTCTTCACCTCTCGACTCCTACCTATTAGACGCCTCTTACGATAGGCAGGGCCTTCTTGCCTCGGTCAAGTTCTTATCTCTGCAGGCCGAACTAACACACACACACACACATACTCACACACGCACACACACACGCACACACGCACACACACATACACTCTTCACCTCTCGACTCCTACCCATTAGTCGCCTCTTACGACAGGCAGGAACTTCTTGCCACGGCCGAGTTCTTATCTCTGTGAGCCGAAAGGACACACACACTGACACACACACGCACGCACACACGCACACACACATACACTCACAAACACACAAACACGCACACACGCACACACACATACATTCTTCACCTCTCGACTCCTTTCTATTAGACGCCTCTTACGATAGGCAGGGCCTTCTTGCCTCGGTCAAGTTCTTATCTCTGCAAGCCGAACTAACACACACACACACGCACACACAAACACACACGCACACACACATACACTCACACACACACACACGCACACACGCACACACGCACACACACATACATTCTTCACCTCTCGACTCCTACCCATTAGTCACCTCTTACGACAGGCAGGGCCTTCTTGCCTCGGCCGTATTCTTATCACTGCAAGCCAAACGGACACACACACATACACACACACTCACACACGCACACACACGGACACACGCACACACACACATACACCCTTCACCTCTCGACTCCTACTCATTAGTCGCCTCTTAAGACGGGCAGGGCCTTCTTGCCACTTGCCTCTTATCTCTGCGGGCCGAACGGACACACACACACACACTCACACACACACACATACACTCTTAACCTCTCGACTTCTACCCATTGGTCGCCTGTTACGACATTCAGGGACTTCTTGCCACGGACGTTTCTTATCTCTGCGGGCCGAACGGACACACACACACACACACTCACACACACACATACACTTTTAACCTCTCGACTCCTACCCATTAGTCGCCTCTTACGACATTCAGGGGCTTCTTGCCACGGACGTATTCTTATCTCTGCAAGCCGAACGGACACACACACATACTCACACACGCACACACATACACGCACACACGCACACACACACATACACTCTTCACCTCTCGACTCCTATCCATTAGTCGCCTCTTAAGACAGGCAGGGCCTTCTTGCCACGGACGTATTCTTTTCTCTGCGGGCCGAACGGACACACACACACACACACACATACACTCTTAACCTCTCGACTCCAACCGATTAGTCCCCTCTTACGACATTCAGGGGCTTCTTGCCACGGACGTATTCTTATCTCTGCAAGCCGAACGGACACACACACACTCTAACACACACGCGCACGCACACACGCACACATACACATACACTCTTCACCTCTCGACTCCTACCTATTAGTCGCCCCTTACAACAGGCAGGGTCTTCTTGCCTTGGCCGTATTATTATCTCTGCAAGCCTGATGGACACACACACATACACACACACTCACACACGCACACACACACGCACACACGCACATACACTTTTAACCTCTCGACTCCTACCCATTAGTCGCCTCTTACGACATTCAGGGGCTTCTTGCCACGGACGTATTCTTATCTCTGCAAGCCGAACGGACACACACACATACTCACACACGCACACACATACACGCACACACGCACACACACACATACATTCTTCACCTCTCGACTCCTACCCATTAGTCACCTCTTACGACAGGCAGGGCCTTCTTGCTTCGGCCGTATTCGTATCTCTGCAAGCCGAACGGACACACACACATACTCACACTCGCACACACATACGCACACACGCACACACACATACAATCTTCACCTCCCGACTCCTACTTATTAGTCGAAGCTTACAAGAGGCAGATCCTCCTTGCCTCGGCCGTATTCTTATCTCTGCAAGCCAAATGGACACACACACATACACACACTCACACACGCTCACACACGGACACACGCACACACACATACACTCTTCACCTCTCGACTCCTACCCATTAGTCGCCTCTTAAGACCGGCAGGGCCTTCTTGCCACGGACGTATTCTTATCTCTGCGGGCCGAACGGACACACACACATACTCACACACGCACACACACACGCACACACACACATACACTCTTCACCTCTCGACTCCTACCTATTAGTCGCCCCTTACAACAGGCAGGGTCTTCTTGCCTTGGCCGTATTATTATCTCTGCAAGCCTGACGGACACACACACATACACACACACTCACACACGCACACACACACGCACACACGCACACACACACATACACTCTTCACCTCTCGACTCCTACCTATTAGTCGCCCCTTACAACAGGCAGGGTCTTCTTGCCTTGGCCGTATTATTATCTCTGCAAGCCTGACGGACACACACACATACACACACTCACACACGCACACACACGCACACACGCACACACACACACATACACTCTTCACCTTTCGACTCCTACCCATTTGTCGCCCCTTACGACTAGCATGGCTTTCTTGCCACGGCTGTTTTCTTATCTCTGCGAGCCGAAGACGCACACACACATACACACACCCACACACTCACAAAAACACACACACACGCAAACACGAACGCACACACGCACACACACACACGCACACATGCACACACGCACACACACATACACGCACACACACATACATTCTTCACCTCTCGACTCCTACCTATTCGTCGCCTCTTACGACAGGCAGGGCCTTCTTGCTTCGGCCGTGTTCTTATCTCTGCGAGCCGAAGACACACACACACATACACACACACACACACTCACAAACACACACACACACAGGCAAACACGCACGCACACACGCACACACGCACGCACACACGCACGCACACACGCACACACACATACACTCTCACACACACACACACACACACACACACACGCACACACGCACACACACATACATTCTTCACCTCTCGACTCCTACCTATTAGACGCCTCTTACGATAGGCAGGGCCTTCTTGCCTCGGTCAAGTTCTTATCTCTGCAAGCCGAACTAACACACACACACATACTCACACACGCACACACACACGCACACACGCACACACACATACACTCTTCACCTCTCGACTCCTACCCATTAGTCGCCTCTTACGACAGGCAGGAACTTCTTGCCACGGCCGAGTTCTTATCTCTGTGAGCCGAAAGGACACACACACTGACACACACACGCACGCACACACGCACACACACATACACTCACAAACACACAAACACGCACACACGCACACACATACATTCTTCACCTCTCGACTCCTACCTATTAGACGCCTCTTACGATAGGCAGGGCCTTCTTGCCTCGGTCAAGTTCTTATTTCTGCAAGCCGAACTAACACACACACATACTCACACACGCACACACACACGCACACACGCACACACACATGCACTCTTCACCTCTCGACTCCTACCTATTAGTCGCCTCTTACGATAGGCAGGGCCTTCTTGCCTCGGTCGTGTTCTTATTTCTGCAAGCCGAACTAACACACACACATACTCACACACTCACAAACACACACAAACACGCACACAAGTACGCACACACGGACACGCACACGCACACACGCACGCACAGACGCACACACACATACACTCACACACACACACGCACACACGCACACACACATACATTCTTCACCACTCGACTCCTACCTATTAGTCGCCTCTTACGACAGGCAGGGCCTTCTTGCCTCGGCCGTGTTCTTATCTCTGCAAGCCGAACGGACACACACACACACATACTCACACACGCACACACACACGCACACACGCACACACACACACACTCTTCACCTCTCGACTCCTACCCATTAGTAGCCCCGTACGATTTGCATGGCCTTCTTGCCACGGCTGTTTTCTTATCTCTGCGAGCAGAAGGGACACACACATACACACACACACACTCACAAACACACACACACTCACAAACATACACGCAGGCCCACACGCACACACACATACACTCACACACACACAAACACGCACACACGCACACACACATACATTCTTCACCTCTCGACTCCTACCTATTAGTCGCGTCTTAAGACAGGCAGGGCCTTCTTGACTCGGCCGTATTCTTATCTTTGCAACCCGAACGGACACACACACTTACACACACACGCACGCACACACGCACACATACACACACAAACACTCACACATGCACAAACACACGCACACACGCACACACGCACACACGCACACACACACACACACACAGATACACTCTTCACCTCTCGACTCCTACCCATTAGTCGCCTCTTACGACAGGCAGGAACTTCTTGCCACAGCCGTGTTCTTATCTCTGAAAGCCGAAAGGACACAGACACACACGCGCACACAAACACACGCACACAGGCACACTCGCACACACGCACACGCTCACGCACACGCACACACTCTCCACCTCTCGACTCCTACCCATTAGTCGCCTCTTACGACAGGCATGGCCTTCTTACCACGGCTGTATTTTGATCTCTGCGAGCCGAAGGGACACACACACACACATACACACACATACACACACACATTCACACACACACACACACACGCGCACACACGTACACTCTTCACCTCTCGACTCCAACCCATTAGTCGCCTTTTACGACAGGCATTGCCTTCTTGCCACCGCAGTTTTGTTATCTCTGCGAGCCGAAGGGACACACACACATAAACACACACACTCACACACACACACGCACACACGCACGCACAAATACATTCTTCACCTCTCGACTCCTACCCATTAGTCGCCCCTTACGACTAGCATGGCTTTCTTGCCACGGCTGTTTTCTTATCTCTGCGAGCCGAAGACGCACACACACATACACACACACACACACTCACAAAAACACACACACACGCAAACACGAACGCACACACGCACACACACACACGCACACACGCACACACGCACACACGCACACACACATACACGCACACACACATACATTCTTCACCTCTTGACTCCTACCTATTCGTCGCCTCTTACGACAGGCAGGGCCTTCTTGCTTCGGCCGTGTTCTTATCTCTGCAAGCCGAACGGACACACACACATACTCACACACGCACGCACACATACACTCTTCTCCTCTCGACTCCTACCCATTAGTCGCCCCTTACGACTGGCATGGCTTTCTTGCCGCGGCTGTGTTCTTATCTCTGCGAGCCGAAGACACACACACACACATACACACACACACACACACTCACAAACACACACACACAGGCAAACACGCACGCACACACGCACACACACACGCACACACGCACGCACACACGCACACACACATACACTCACACACACACACACACACACACACACACGCACACACGCACACACACATACATTCTTCACCTCTCGACTCCTACCTATTAGACGCCTCTTACGATAGGCAGGGCCTTCTTGCCTCGGTCAAGTTCTTATCTCTGCAGGCCGAACTAACACACACACACACATACTCACACACGCACACACACACGCACACACGCACACACACATACACTCTTCACCTCTCGACTCCTACCCATTAGTCGCCTCTTACGACAGGCAGGAACTTCTTGCCACGGCCGAGTTCTTATCTCTGTGAGCCGAAAGGACACACACACTGACACACACACGCACGCACACACGCACACACACATACACTCACAAACACACAAACACGCACACACGCACACACACATACACTCACACACACACACACACGCACACACGCACACACGCACACACACATACATTCTTCACCTCTCGACTCCTACCCATTAGTCACCTCTTACGACAGGCAGGGCCTTCTTGCCTCGGCCGTATTCTTATCACTGCAAGCCAAACGGACACACACACATACACACACACTCACACACGCACACACACGGACACACGCACACACACACATACACCCTTCACCTCTCGACTCCTACTCATTAGTCGCCTCTTAAGACGGGCAGGGCCTTCTTGCCACTTGCCTCTTATCTCTGCGGGCCGAACGGACACACACACACACACTCACACACACACACATACACTCTTAACCTCTCGACTTCTACCCATTGGTCGCCTGTTACGACATTCAGGGACTTCTTGCCACGGACGTTTCTTATCTCTGCGGGCCGAACGGACACACACACACACACACTCACACACACACATACACTTTTAACCTCTCGACTCCTACCCATTAGTCGCCTCTTACGACATTCAGGGGCTTCTTGCCACGGACGTATTCTTATCTCTGCAAGCCGAACGGACACACACACATACTCACACACGCACACACATACACGCACACACGCACACACACACATACACTCTTCACCTCTCGACTCCTATCCATTAGTCGCCTCTTAAGACAGGCAGGGCCTTCTTGCCACGGACGTATTCTTTTCTCTGCGGGCCGAACGGACACACACACACACACACACACATACACTCTTAACCTCTCGACTCCAACCGATTAGTCCCCTCTTACGACATTCAGGGGCTTCTTGCCACGGACGTATTCTTATCTCTGCCAGCCGAACGGACACACACACACTCTAACACACACGCGCACGCACACACGCACACATACACACACAAACACACACTGACACACACACGCACGCACACACACACACACACACACACACAAATACACTCTCCACCTCTCGACTTCTACCCATTAGTCGCCTCTTACGACAGGCATGGCCTTCTTGCTTCGGTTGTATTCTAATTTCTGCAATCCGAAAGAACACACACATACATACACACACACACACTTACACACGCACAAAGACATACACTCGTACACACAAACGAACACACGCACACACACACACACACACGTACACTCTTCATCTCTCGACTCCTACCCATTAGTCGCTCCTTACAGCAAGCATGGCCTTCTTGACACGGACGTATTCTTATCTCTGCGAGCAGAAGGGATACACACACACACACACATACACACACATACTTACACACACACGCACACACGCACACACACATACACTCTTCACCTCTCGACTCCTACCCATTAGTCGCCTCTTACGACAGGCATGGCCTTCTTACCACGGCTGTATTTTTATCTCTGCGAACTGAAGGGACACACATACACACACACTCAAACACACACACATGCACACACGCACGCACACATACACTCTTCTCCTCTCGACTCCTACCCATTAGTCGCCCCTTACGACTGGCATGGCTTTCTTGCCGCGGCTGTGTTCTTATCTCTGCGAGCCGAAGACACAAACACACACATACACACACACACATTCACAAACACACACACAGGCAAACACGCACAGACGCACACACACGCACACACGCACGCACACACGCACACACACATACACTCACACACACACACACGCACACACGCACACACACATACATTCTTTACCTCTCGACTCCTACCTATTAGACGCCTTTTACGATAGGCAGGGCCTTCTTGCCTCGGTCAAGTTCTTATCTCTGCAAGCCGAACTAACACACACACACATACTCACACACGCACACACACACGCACACACGCACACACACATACACTCTTCACCTCTCGACTCCTACCCATTAGTCGCCTCTTACGACAGGCAGGAACTTCTTGCTACGGCCGAGTTCTTATCTCTGTGAGCCGAAAGGACACACACACTGACACACACACGCACGCACACACACACACACACAAATACACTCTCCACCTCTCGACTTCTACCCATTAGTCGCCTCTTACGACAGGCATGGCCTTCTTGCTTCGGTCGTATTCTAATTTCTGCAAGCCGAACGGACACACACATACATACACACACACTTACACACGCACACACAAAGGAACACACACACACACACACATACACTCTTCATCTCTCGACTCCTACCAATTAGTCGCTCCTTACAGCAAGCATGGCCTTCTTGCCACGGCCGTATTCTTATCTATGCAAGCCGAACGGACACACACACATACACACACATACTTACACACACACGCACACACGCACACACACACATACACTCTTCACCTCTTGACTCCTACCCATTAGTCGCCTTTTACGACAGGCATGGCCTTCTTACCACGGCTGTATTTTTATCTCTGCGAGCCAAAGGGACACACACACACATACACACACACATACACACACACATTCACACACACACACACACGCGCACACACGTACACTCTTCACCTCTTGACTCCAACCCATTAGTCGCCTCTTACGACAGGCATTGCCTTCTTGCAACCGCTGTTTTGTTATCTCTGCGAGCCGAAGGGACACACACACATACACACACACACTCACACACACACACGCACACACGCACACACGCACGCACAAATACATTCTTCACCTCTCGACTCCTACCCATTAGTCGCCCCTTACGACTGGCATGGCTTTCTTGCCACGGCTGTATTTTTATTTCTGCGAGCCGAAGGGACACACACACACATACACACACACATACACACACACATTCACATACACACACACACACGCGCACACACGTACACTCTTCACCTCTTGACTCCAACCCATTAGTCGCCTCTTACGACAGGCATTGCCTTCTTGCAACCGCTATTTTGTTATCTCTGCGAGCCGAAGGGACACACACACATACACGCACACACGCACACACGCACACACACACATACACTCTTCACCTCTCGACTCCTACCCATTAGTCGCCTTTTACGACAGGCATGGCCTTCTTACCACGGCTGTATTTTTATCTCTGCGAGCCGAAGGGACACACACACACATACACACACACACTTCACCTCTTGACTCCAACCCATTAGTCGCCTCTTACGACAGGCATTGCCTTCTTGCAACCGCTGTTTTCTTATCTCTGCGAGCCGAAGACACACACACATATACACACACACACACACTCACAAACACACACACACATGCAAACAGGCACGCACACACGCACACACGCACACACACACGCACACACGCACGCACACACGCACACACACATACACGCACAAACGCACACACACGGGTCTGCACAGCTAAATATTTTGTTTTGCGAGCATATTCGGAGCTTTCGCTGAATTGAAGCGAAAGCGAGTATAAATCTGCGCGCGATCGATTTCCCCCATTTCGTTTCTTATTAGTAGTACTAATTAATTGCTTTTCTTTTATAGACGTTCGCCGAGGACTTCGTTCATCACGGGATCCAGTAGAATTCGTTTTAGTTTTATTCATTGTATAAGTATACAACGTAGAATTCCTTTTATTTTTATTTATTGTAGATATACTAAATTAATAGATTTATTTTTACTTCAAACCTGTGTTTTACTGAGTCTGTCGCCCCGAAAGAGCTACCCATCACAAACTGGCGCCCGAGCAAAAATTAATAACATGCCGACAGATAAAGACACAGACTCAGTAACAGGTACGTCGTGGATAAACCGACTTTGCAAAAAAGAATTGCAGAGCGAGGCCGAAAAATACGGCTTAGATCCCAAGGAAACCGTCGACGAATTGAGAACACGACTCAGAACCTATTTTAAAAATCGCGAGGAAGCTACAGGAACAATCCCAAGAGAAAAAACTTCCAAGGGAACAGAATCCGACAAACTGACCCAGGAAATTTCGGGCATCCGAATACAATTACAGGAATTAACAATAACGAAACAAATGGGGCAACCAGAATTGCTAAATCAAGTACGAAAGTGGAACACACACTTCGACAAGAAACATTCGGATGCAAATACACTCTTCACCTCTCGACTCCTACCCATTAGTCGGCTCTTACGACAGGCATGGACTTATTGCCTCGGCCGTATTCTTATCTCTACAAGCCAAACAGACACACACACATACACACACACTTACACACGCACACACACGCACACACGCACACACACACACACATACACTCTTCACCTCTCGACTCCTACCCATTAGTCGTCTCTTACGTTAGGCAGGGCCTTCTTGCCACGGCCGTGTTCTCATCTCTGCGAGCCGACCGGACACACACACACTGACACAGACACATAGACACACACACTCACACACGCACGCACACACGCACAGACACACATACACTCTTCACCTCTCGACTAGTACCCATTATTCTCCTCTTACGACAGGCAGGGACTTCTTGCCACGGCCGTGTTCTTATCTCTGCAACCCGAACGGACACACACACATACTCACACACGCACACGCACACGCACACGCACACGCACACGCACACACTCTTTACCTCTCGACTCCTATCCATTAGTCGCCCCTTACGACAGGCATGGCCTTCTTGCCACCGCTGTTTTCTTATCTCTGCGAGCGAAGGGACACACACACATACACACACACTCACACACACACACGCACACACGCACGCACACACGCACACACTTATACACTCACACACACACATACATTCTTCACCTCTCGACTCCTACCTATTAGTCGCCTCTTACGACAGGCAGGACCTTCTTGCCTCGGCCGTGTTCTTATCTCTGCAAGTCGAACGGACACACACATACTCACACACGCACACACACACAAACACTCTTCACCTCTCGACTCCTACCTATTAGTCGCCTCTTACGTTAGGCAGGGCTTTCTTGCCTCGGTCGTGTTCTTATCTCTGCAAGCCGAACTAACACACACACATACTCACACATGCACACACACGCACACACGCACACACACATACACTCTTCACCTCTCGACTCCTACCTATTAGTCGCCCAGTACGATTTGCATGGCCTTCTTGCCACGGCTGTTTTCTTATCTTTGCGAGCCGAAGGGACACACACACGCCCCTTACAAGAGGCAGATCCTTCTTGCCTCGGCCGTATTCTTATCTCTGCAAGCCGAACGGACACACATATACTCACACACGCACCCACGCACGCACACACGCACACACACACACTCACACACGCACAAACACACGCACACACACACACACATACACACTTCACCTTTCGACTCCTAACCATTAGTCGCCTTTTACGACAGGCAGGCACTACTTGCCACAGCCGAGTTCTTATCTCTGTGAGCCAAACCGACACACACACTCACACACACACGCACTCACACACGCACACACACGCACCCACGCACACGCACACGCACAAGCACACGCACACGCACACACTCTCCACCTCTCGACTCCTATCTATTAGTCGCCTCTTAAGACAGGCAGGGCCTTCTTGCCACGGCCGTATTCTTATCTCTGCGAGCCGAACGGACACACACATACATACACACACACTTACACACGCACACACAAACGAACACACACACACACACACATACACTCTTCATCTCTCGACTCCTACCAATTAGTCGCTCCTTACAGCAAGCGTGGCCTTCTTGCCACGGCCGTATTCTTATCCCTGCAAGCCAAACAGACACACACACTCATACACACACACTCACACAAGCACAAACACACACACACATACACTCTTCACCTCTCGACTCCTACCCATTAGTCGGCTCTTACGACAGGCATGGACTTATTGCCTCGGCCGTATTCTTATCTCTGCAAGCCAAACAGACACACACACATACACACACACTTACACTCTTCACCTCTCGGCTCCTACCCATTAGTCGTCTCTTACGACAGGCAGGGCCTTCTTGCCACGGCCGTGTTCTCATCTCTGCGAGCCTACCGGACACACACACACTGACACAGACACATACACACACACACTCACACACGCACGCACACACGCACAGACACACATACACTCTTCACCTCTCGACTAGTACCCATTATTCTCCTCTTACGACAGGCAGGGACTTCTTGCCACGGCCGTGTTCTTATCTCTGCAACCCGAACGGACACACACACATACTCACACACGCACACGCACACGCACACCCACACGCACACACACTTTACCTCTCGACTCCTATCCATTAGTCGCCCCTTACGACAGGCATGGCCTTCTTGCCACCGCTGTTTTTTATCTCTGCGAGCGAAGGGACACACACACATACACACACACTCACACACACACGCACATACGCACGCACACACGCACACACTTATACACTCACACACACACATACATTCTTCACCTCTCGACTGCTACCTATTAGTCGCCTCCTACGACAGGCAGGACCTTCTTGCCTCGGCCGTGTTCTTATCTCTGCAAGCCGAACGGACACACACATACTCACACACGCACACACACACACAAACACTCTTCACCTCTCGACTCCTACCTATTAGTCGCCTCTTACGTTAGGCAGGGCTTTCATGCCTCGGTCGTGTTCTTATCTCTGCAAGCCGAACTAACACACACACATACTCACACACGCACACACACGCACACACGCACACACACATACACTCTTCACCTCTCGACTCCTACTTATTAGTCGCCCGCTCTTCACCTCTCGACTCCTACCCATTAGTCGCCCCGTACGATTTGCATGGCCTTCTTGCCACGGCTGTTTTCTTATCTCTGCGAGCCGAAGGGACACACACACGCCCCTTACAAGAGGCAGATCCTTCTTGCCTCGGCCGTATTCTTATCTCTGCAAGCCGAACGGACACACACATACTCACACACGCACCCACGCACGCACACACGCACACACACACACACTCACACAGGCACAAACACACGCACACACACACACACATACACACTTCACCTTTCGACTCCTGACCATTAGTCGCCTTTTACGACAGGCAGGCACTACTTGCCACAGCCGAGTTCTTATCTCTGTGAGCCAAACGGACACACACACTCACCCACACACGCACTCACACACGCACACACGCACACACACACACAAACACTCTTCACCTCTCGACTCCTACCTATTAGTCGCCTCTTACGTTAGGCAGGGCTTTCTTGCCTCGGTCGTGTTCTTATCTCTGCAATCCGAACTAACACACACACATACTCACACACGCACACACACGCACACACGCACACACACATACACTCTTCACTTCTCGACTCCTACTTATTAGTCGCCCACTCTTCACCTCTCGACTCCTACCCATTAGTCGCCCCGTACGATTTGCATGGCCTTCTTGCCACGGCTGTTTTCTTATCTCTGCGAGCCGAAGGGACACGCACGCACACACGCACATACACACATACACTCACACACACACACAAACACGCACACACGCACACACACATACATTCTTCACCTCTCGACTCCTACCTATTAGTCGCCTCTTACGACAGGCAGGGCCTTCTTGCCTTGGCCCTGTTCTTATCTCTGCAAGCCAAACGGACACACACACATACTCACACACGCACACACACACGCACACACGCACACACACACACATACACTCTTCACCTCTCGACTCCTACCTATTAGTCGCCTCTTACAATAGGCAGGGCCTTCTTGCCTCGGTCGTGTTCTTATTTCTGCAAGCCAAACTAACACACACACATACTCACACACGCACACACACACGCACACACGCACACACACACATACACTCTTCACCTCCCGACTCCTACTTATTAGTCGCCCCTTACAAGAGGCAGATCCTTCTTGCCTCGGCCGTATTCTTATCTCTGCAAGCCGAACGGACACACACATACTCACACACGCACACACACACGCACACACGCACACACACACATACACTCTTCACCTCTCGACTCCTACCTATTAGTCGCCTCTTACGATAGGCAGGGCCTTCTTGCCTCGGCCGTGTTCTTATCTCTGCAAGCCAAACGGACACACACACATACCCACACACGCACACACACACGCACACACGCACACACACACACATACATTCTTCACCTCTCGACTCCTACCTATTAGTCGCCTCTTACGACAGGCAGGACCTTCTTGCCTCGGCCGAGTTCTTATCTCTGCAAGCCGAACGGACACACACATACTCACACACACACGCACACACGCACACACACACACAAACACTCTTCACCTCTCGACTCCTACCTATTAGTCGCCTCTTACGTTAGGCAGGGCTTTCTTGCCTCGGTCGTGTTCTTATCTCTGCAAGCAGAAATAACACACACACATACTCACACACGCACACACACGCACACACGCACACACACATACACTCTTCACCTCTCGACTCCTACTTATTAGTCGCCCACTCTTCACCTCTCGACTCCTACCCATTAGTCGCCCCGTACGATTTGCATGGCCTTCTTGCCACGGCTGTTTTCTTATCTCTGCGAGCCGAAGGGACACACACACATACACACACACACACTCACAAACACACTCACACACACGCACGCACACACGCACACACACATACACTCACACACACACAAACACGCACACACGCACACACACATACATTCTTCACCTCTCGACTCCTACCTATTAGTTGCCTCTTACGACAGGCAGGGCCTTCTTGCCTCGGCCGTGTTCTTATCTCTGCAAGCCAAACAGATACACACATACACACACACTCACACACGCACACACACACACACGCACACACACACACATACACTCTTCACCTCTCGACTTCTACCCATTAGTCGCCTCTTACGACAGGCAGGGCCTTCTTGCCACAGCCATGTTCTTATCTCTGCGAGCCGAACGGACATACACACTGTGATGGGTAGCTCTTTCGGGGCGACAGACTCAGTAAAACACAGGTTTGAAATAAAAATAAATCTATTAAGTATATATATACAATAAATAAAAACTAAAAAAAGGAATTCTACGTTGTATACTTATAAAACAAAAATAAAATGAATTCTACGTTTCCGTCTGGGTCCCGCGATGAATGAATATTCCCCGGCAAACGTCTATAAAAGAAAAGAAACTAATTAGTACTACTAATATACTCGCTTTCGCTTCAATTCAGAGAAAGCTCCATATATGCTCGCAAACAAAATATTTAGCTGTGCAGACCCACGGCAATGTTCAATACACAATGCCGACGGGTTCCGCTTGGCTAAGGACAGAGTATGATCCTCAATACGGAAATCTCTGTCCCGGTTGGTTCTGTGCAGATCCACGGTAATGCTTAATACGCAATACCGATGGGTTCCGCTTGGTTAGGGACAGAGTATGATCCTCAATACGGAACTATCTCTGTCCAGAATGTCTCGCTGGTTCACTACACCGGCGAGTCAGGGAGCCTAGAGCGCTAGCTACAAGACTGTCTAATTCCGCTATTCACACGCCTTAAATAGCCGTTTGAATCCCACTACACCGTCAGGTTGTAGAAGTGGATGCGCAAATATTGACACTCCCACGGTTCGAACTGTTAAACGATCATAGCATCGTTACAACACACACACACACAAACACACGCACGCTCACACACAGACACACACGCACCCACGCACACGCACACGCACACGCACACACTCTCCACCTCTCGACTCCTATCCATTAGCCGCCTCTTAAGACAGGCAGGGCCTTCTTGCCACGGCCGTAATCTTATCTCTGCGAGCCGAACGGACAAACACACACACTCACACACACACACACACACACATACACTCTTCACCTCTCGACCCCTACCTTTTAGTCGCCTCTTACGAGAGGCAGGGCCTTCTTGCCCCGGCCGTATTCATATCTCTGCAAGCCGAACGGACACACACACTCATACACACACACTCACACACGCACAAACACACATACACGCACACACGCACACACACATACACTCTTCACTTCTCGACTCCTACCAATTAGTCGCTCCTTACAGCAAGCATGGTCTTCTTGCCACGGCCGTATTCTTATCTCTGCAAGCCGAACGGACACACACACTCATACACATACACTCACACACGCACAAACACACACACACACGCACACACGCACACACACATACACTCTTCAACTCTCGACTCCTACCTTTTAGTCGCCTCTTACGATAAGCAGGGCCTTCTTGCCGCGGTCGTGTTCTCATCTCTGCAAGCCAAACTAACACACACACACACACATACTCACACACGCACACACACACGCACACACACACGCACACACGCACACACGCACACACACACACATACACTCTTCACCTCTCGACTCCTACTTATTAGTCGACCCTTACAAGAGGCAGGGCCCTCTGGCCTCGGCCGTATTCTTATCTCTGCAAGCCAAACGGACACACACACATACATACACACTCACACATGCCCACACACGCACACACGCACACATTCACTTTTCACCTATCGACTCCTACCCATTATTCTCCTCTTACGACAGGCAGGGACTTCTTGCCACGGCAGTGTTCTTATCTCTGAAAGCCGAACGGACACACACACATACTCACACACGCACACACACACGCACACACGCACACACACATACACTCTTCACCTCTCGACTCCTACCTATTAGTCGCCCCTTACAACTGGCAGGGTCTTCTTGCCTTGGCCGTATTCTTACCTCTGCAAGCCAGAGACACACACACACATACACACACACTCACACACGCACACACACACGCACACGTACACGCACACGCACACACTCTCCACCTCTCGACTCCTATCCATTAGTCGCCTCTTAAGACAGGCAGGGCCTTCTTGCCTCGGCCGTATTCTTATCTCTGCAAGCCAAACGGACACACACACAAATACACACACATACTCACACACGCACAAACACACGCACACACACAAAGACACATACACTCTTCACCTCTCGACTCCTATTCATTAGTCGCCTCTTACGACAGGCAGGGACTTCTTGCCACGGCCGTGTTCTTATCTCTGCGAGCCGACCGGACACACACACTCACACACACAAGCACGCACACACGCACAAACACGCACACACACAAATACACTTTTCACCTCACGACTCCTACCCATTAGTCGCCTCTTACGACAGGCATGGCCTTCTTGCCTCGGCCGTATTCTAATCTCTGCGAACCGAATGGACATACACATACATACACACACATATTAACACACGCACAAACACACACACACCCACACACGCACACACACATACACATACACTCTTAACCTCTCTACTCCTACCCATTAGTCTCCTCTTACGACATTCAGGGACTTCTTGCCACAAACGTGTTCTTATCTCTGCAGGCCGAACGGACACACACACATAATCACACACGCACACACACACGCACACACGTACACACACACATACACTCTTCACCTCTCGACTCCTACCTATTAGTCGCCTCTTACGACAGGCAGGGCCTTCTTGCCACGGCCGTGTTCTCATTTCAGCGAGCCGACCGGACACACACACACACGCACACACAAACACACGCACACAGGCACAAACGCACACACGCAAACGCACACGCACACGCACACACTCTTTACCTCTCGACTCCTATACATTAGTCGCCTCTTAAGACAGGCAGGGCCTTCTTGCCACGGCCGTGTTCTTCTCTCTGCAAGCCGAACGGACACACACACACACGCACACACAAACACACGCACACAGGCACACACGCACACACGTACACGTACACGCACACGCACACACTCTCCACCTCTCGACTCCTATCCATTAGTCGCCTCTTAAGACAGGCAGGGCCTTCTTGCCTCGGCCGTATTCTTATCTCTGCAAGCCAAACGGACACACACACATACACACACACACTCACACACGCACAAACACACGCACACACGCACACAAACATACACTCTTTACCTCTCGACTCCTACCTATTAGTCGCCTCTTACGATAGGCAGGGCCTTCTTGCCTCAGTCGTGTTCTTATTTCTGCAAGCCGAACTAACACACACACATACTCACACACGCACACACACGCACACACACGCACACACACACATACACTCTTCACCTCTCGACTCCTACTTATTACTCGCCTCTTACGACAGGCAGGGCCTCCTTGCCACGGCTGTGTTCTTATCTCTGCGAGCCGACCGCACACACACACACTCACACACTCACATACACACACACTTAAACACGCACGCACACGTACACGCACACACTCTCCACCTCTCGACTCCTATCCATTAGTCGCCTCTTACGACAGGCAGGGCCTTCTTGCTACGGACGTGTTCTTATCTCTGCGAGCCAAACGGACACACACACACACACACTCGCACACACGCACACACGCACACACACGCACCCACGCACACGCACACGCACACGCACACACTCTCCACCTCTCGACTCCTATCCATTAGCCGCCTCTTAAGACAGGCAAAGCCTTCTTGCCACGGCCGTAATCTTATCTCTGCGAGCCGAGCGGACAAACACACACACCCACAAACACACACACACACATACACTCTTCACCTCTCGACCCCTACCTTTTAGTCGCCTCTTACGAGAGGCAGGGCCTTCTTGCCCCGGCCGTATTCATATCTCTGCAAGCCGAACGGACACACACACTTATACACACACACTCACACACGCACAAACACACATACACGCACACACGCACACACACATACACTCTTCACCTCTCGACTCCTACCAATTAGTCGCTCCTTACAGCAAGCATGGCCTTCTTGCCACGGCCGTATTCTTATCTCTGCAAGCCGAACGGACACACACACTCATACACATACACTCACACACGCACAAACACACACACGCGCACACACGCACACACACATACACTCTTCACCTCTCGACTCCTACCTTTTAGTCGCCTCTTACGATAAGCAGGGCCTTTTTGCCGCGGTCGTGTTCTCATCTCTGCAAGCCAAACTAACACACACACACACATACCCACACACGCACACACACACGCACACACACACTCACACACGCACACACACATACACTCTTCACCTCTCGACTCCTACTTATTAGTCGACCCTTACAAGAGGCAGGGCCTTCTGGCCTGGGCCGTATTCTTATCTCTGCAAGCCAAACGGACACACACACACATACAGACACACTCACACACGCCCACACACGCACACACGCACACACACACACGCACATACACTCTTCACCTCTCGACTCCTACCCATTATTCTCCTCTTACGACAGGCAGGGACTTCTTGCCACGGTCGTGTTCTTATCTCTGCAAGCCCAACGGACACACACACATACTCACACACGCACACACACACGCACACACGCACACACACATACACTCTTCACCTCTCGACTCCTACCTATTAGTCGCCCCTTACAACTGGCAGGGTCTTCTTGCCTTGGCCGTATTCTTACCTCTGCAAGCCAGAGACACACACACACATACACACACACTCACACACGCACACACACACGCACACGTACACGCACACGCACACACTCTCCACCTCTCGACTCCTATCCATTAGTCGCCTCTTAAGACAGGCAGGGCCTTCTTGCCTCGGCCGTATTCTTATCTCTGCAAGCCAAACGGACACACACACAAATACACACACATACTCACACACGCACAAACACACGCACACACACAAAGACACATACACTCTTCACCTCTCGACTCCTATTCATTAGTCGCCTCTTACGACAGGCAGGGACTTCTTGCCACGGCCGTGTTCTTATCTCTGCGAGCCGACCGGACACACACACTCACACACACAAGCACGCACACACGCACAAACACGCACACACACAAATACACTTTTCACCTCACGACTCCTACCCATTAGTCGCCTCTTACGACAGGCATGGCCTTCTTGCCTCGGCCGTATTCTAATCTCTGCGAACCGAATGGACATACACATACATACACACACATATTAACACACGCACAAACACACACACACCCACACACGCACACACACATACACATACACTCTTAACCTCTCTACTCCTACCCATTAGTCTCCTCTTACGACATTCAGGGACTTCTTGCCACAAACGTGTTCTTATCTCTGCAGGCCGAACGGACACACACACATAATCACACACGCACACACACACGCACACACGTACACACACACATACACTCTTCACCTCTCGACTCCTACCTATTAGTCGCCTCTTACGACAGGCAGGGCCTTCTTGCCACGGCCGTGTTCTCATTTCAGCGAGCCGACCGGACACACACACACACGCACACACAAACACACGCACACAGGCACAAACGCACACACGCAAACGCACACGCACACGCACACACTCTTTACCTCTCGACTCCTATACATTAGTCGCCTCTTAAGACAGGCAGGGCCTTCTTGCCACGGCCGTGTTCTTCTCTCTGCAAGCCGAACGGACACACACACACACGCACACACAAACACACGCACACAGGCACACACGCACACACGTACACGTACACGCACACGCACACACTCTCCACCTCTCGACTCCTATCCATTAGTCGCCTCTTAAGACAGGCAGGGCCTTCTTGCCTCGGCCGTATTCTTATCTCTGCAAGCCAAACGGACACACACACATACACACACACACTCACACACGCACAAACACACGCACACACGCACACAAACATACACTCTTTACCTCTCGACTCCTACCTATTAGTCGCCTCTTACGATAGGCAGGGCCTTCTTGCCTCAGTCGTGTTCTTATTTCTGCAAGCCGAACTAACACACACACATACTCACACACGCACACACACGCACACACACGCACACACACACATACACTCTTCACCTCTCGACTCCTACTTATTACTCGCCTCTTACGACAGGCAGGGCCTCCTTGCCACGGCTGTGTTCTTATCTCTGCGAGCCGACCGCACACACACACACTCACACACTCACATACACACACACTTAAACACGCACGCACACGTACACGCACACACTCTCCACCTCTCGACTCCTATCCATTAGTCGCCTCTTACGACAGGCAGGGCCTTCTTGCTACGGACGTGTTCTTATCTCTGCGAGCCAAACGGACACACACACACACACACTCGCACACACGCACACACGCACACACACGCACCCACGCACACGCACACGCACACGCACACACTCTCCACCTCTCGACTCCTATCCATTAGCCGCCTCTTAAGACAGGCAAAGCCTTCTTGCCACGGCCGTAATCTTATCTCTGCGAGCCGAGCGGACAAACACACACACCCACAAACACACACACACACATACACTCTTCACCTCTCGACCCCTACCTTTTAGTCGCCTCTTACGAGAGGCAGGGCCTTCTTGCCCCGGCCGTATTCATATCTCTGCAAGCCGAACGGACACACACACTTATACACACACACTCACACACGCACAAACACACATACACGCACACACGCACACACACATACACTCTTCACCTCTCGACTCCTACCAATTAGTCGCTCCTTACAGCAAGCATGGCCTTCTTGCCACGGCCGTATTCTTATCTCTGCAAGCCGAACGGACACACACACTCATACACATACACTCACACACGCACAAACACACACACGCGCACACACGCACACACACATACACTCTTCACCTCTCGACTCCTACCTTTTAGTCGCCTCTTACGATAAGCAGGGCCTTTTTGCCGCGGTCGTGTTCTCATCTCTGCAAGCCAAACTAACACACACACACACATACCCACACACGCACACACACACGCACACACACACTCACACACGCACACACACATACACTCTTCACCTCTCGACTCCTACTTATTAGTCGACCCTTACAAGAGGCAGGGCCTTCTGGCCTGGGCCGTATTCTTATCTCTGCAAGCCAAACGGACACACACACACATACAGACACACTCACACACGCCCACACACGCACACACGCACACACACACACGCACATACACTCTTCACCTCTCGACTCCTACCCATTATTCTCCTCTTACGACAGGCAGGGACTTCTTGCCACGGTCGTGTTCTTATCTCTGCAAGCCCAACGGACACACACACATACTCACACACGCACACACACACGCACACACGCACACACACACACATACACTCTTCACCTCTCGACTCCTACCTATTAGTCGCCCCTTACAACTGGCAGGGTCTTCTTGCCTTAGCCGTATTCTTACCTCTGCAAGCCAGACGGACTCACACACATACACACACACTCACACACGCAAACACACACGCACACGCACACGCACACGCACACACTCTCCACCTCTCGACTCCCATCCATTAGCCGCCTCTTAAGACAGGCCAAGCCTTCTTGCCACGGCCGTAATCTTATCTCTGCGAGCCGAGCGGACAAACACACACACTCACACACGCACAAACACACATACACGCACACACGCACACACACATACACTCTTCACCTCTCGACTCCTACCAATTAGTCGCTCCTTACAGCAAGCATGGCCTTCTTGCCACGGCCGTATTCTTATCTCTGCAAGCCGAACGGACACACACACTCATACACATACACTCACACACGCACAAACACACACACGCGCACACACGCACAAACACATACACTCTTCACCTCTCGACTCCTACCTTTTAGTCGCCTCTCACGATAAGCAGGGCCTTCTTGCCGCGGTCGTGTTCTCATCTCTGCAAGCCAAACTAACACACACACACACATACTCACACACGCACACACACACGCACACACACAGTCACACACGTACACACACACATACACTCTTCACCTCTCGACTCCTACTTATTAGTCGACCCTTACAAGAGGCAGGGCCTTCTGGCCTGGGCCGTATTCTTATCTCTGCAAGCCAAACGGACACACACACATACACACACACTCACACACGCCCACACACGCACACACGCACACACACACACGCACATACACTCTTCACCTCTCGACTCCTACCCATTATTCTCCTCTTACGACAGGCAGGGACTTCTTGCCACGGTCGTGTTCTTATCTCTGCAAGCCGAACGGACACACACACATACTCACACACGCACACACACACGCACACACGCACACACACACATACACTCTTCACCTCTCGACTCCTACCTATTAGTCGCCCCTTACAACTGGCAGGGTCTTCTTGCCTTGGCCGTATTCTTACCTCTGCAAGCCAGACGGACTTACACACATACACACACACTCACACACGCACACACACACGCAAACGTACACGCACACGCACACACTCTCCTATCCATTAGTCGCCTCTTAAGACAGGCAGGGCCTTCTTGCCTCGGCCGTATTCTTATCTCTGCAAGCCAAACGGACACACACACACAAATACACACACATACTCACACACGCACAAACACACGCACACACACAAAGACACATACACTCTTCACCTCTCGACTCCTATTCATTAGTCGCCTCTTACGACAGGCAGGGACTTCTTGCCACGGCCGTGTTCTTATCTCTGCGAGCCGACCGGACACACACACACTCACACACACAAGCACGCACACACGCACACACACAAATACACTTTTCACCTCTCGACTCCTACCCATTAGTCGCCTCTTACGACAGGCATGGCCTTCTTGCCTCGGCCGTATTCTAATCTCTGCGAACCGAATGGACACACACTTACATACACACACACATTTACACACGCACCAACACACACACACCCACACACGCACACACACATACACATACACTATTCACCTCTCAACTCGTACCTATTAGTCGCCCCTTACAAGAGGCAGGGCCTTCTAGCCTCGGCCGTATTCTAATCTCTGCGTACCGAATGGACACACACATACATACACACACATATTTACACACGCACAAACACACACACACCCACACACGCACACACACATACACATACACTCTTAACCTCTCGACTCCTACCTATTGACTCCTATCCATTAGTCGCCTCTTAAGACAGGCAGGGCCTTCTTGCCACGGCCGTGTTCTTATCTCTGCAAGCCGAACGGACACACACACACACACGCACACACAAACACACGCACACAGGCACACACGCACACACGCACACAAGCACACACACACATACACTTTTCACCTCTCGACTCCTACTTATTAGTCGCCCACTCTTTACCTCTCGACTCCTACCCATTAGTCGCCCCGTACGATTTGCATCGCCTTCTTGCCACGGCTGTTTTCTTATCTCTGCGAGCCGAAGGGACACACACATACACAAACACACTCACAAACACACACACACACACACACGCACGCACACACGCACACACACATATACTCACACACACACAAACACACACACACGCACACACACATACATTCTTCACCTCTCGACTCCTACCTATTAGTCGCCTCTTACGACAGGCAGGGCCTTCTTGCCTTGGCCGTGTTCTTATCACTGCAAGCCAAACGGACACACACACATACTCACACACGCACACACACACGCACACACGCCCACACACACATACACTCTTCACCTCTCGACTCCTACTTATTACTCGCCTCTTACGATAGGCAGGGCCTTCTTGCCACTGCTGTGTTCTTATCTCTGCGAGCCGACCGCACACACACACACTCACACACACTCACACACTCACATACACACACACTTAAACACGCACGCACACACGCACACACACACACATACACTCTTCACCTCTCGACTCCTACCCATTATTCTCCTCTTTCGACAGGCAGAGACTTCTTGCCACGGACGTATTCTTGTCTCTGCAAGCCGAACGGACACACATACACACACACTCACACACGCACACACACGGACACACGCACACACACACATACACCCTTCACCTCTCGACTCCTACCCATTAGTCGCCTCTTACGACATTCAGGGGCTTCTTGCCACGGACGTATTCTTATCTCTGCAAGCCGAACGGACACACACACATACTCACACACGCACACACACACGCACACATACACTCTTCACCTCTCGACTCCTACCAATTAGTCGCTCCTTACAGCAAGCATGGCCTTCTTGCCACGGCCGTATTCTTATCTCTGCAAGCCGAACGGACACACACACTCATACACATACACTCACACACGCACAAACACACACACGCGCACACACGCACAAACACATACACTCTTCACCTCTCGACTCCTACCTTTTAGTCGCCTCTCACGATAAGCAGGGCCTTCTTGCCGCGGTCGTGTTCTCATCTCTGCAAGCCAAACTAACACACACACACACATACTCACACACGCACACACACACGCACACACACACTCACACACGTACACACACACATACACTCTTCACCTCTCGACTCCTACTTATTAGTCGACCCTTACAAGAGGCAGGGCCTTCTGGCCTGGGCCGTATTCTTATCTCTGCAAGCCAAACGGACACACACACATACACACACACTCACACACGCCCACACACGCACACACGCACACACACACACGCACATACACTCTTCACCTCTCGACTCCTACCCATTATTCTCCTCTTACGACAGGCAGGGACTTCTTGCCACGGTCGTGTTCTTATCTCTGCAAGCCGAACGGACACACACACATACTCACACACGCACACACACACGCACACACGCACACACACACATACACTCTTCACCTCTCGACTCCTACCTATTAGTCGCCCCTTACAACTGGCAGGGTCTTCTTGCCTTGGCCGTATTCTTACCTCTGCAAGCCAGACGGACTTACACACATACACACACACTCACACACGCACACACACACGCAAACGTACACGCACACGCACACACTCTCCTATCCATTAGTCGCCTCTTAAGACAGGCAGGGCCTTCTTGCCTCGGCCGTATTCTTATCTCTGCAAGCCAAACGGACACACACACACAAATACACACACATACTCACACACGCACAAACACACGCACACACACAAAGACACATACACTCTTCACCTCTCGACTCCTATTCATTAGTCGCCTCTTACGACAGGCAGGGACTTCTTGCCACGGCCGTGTTCTTATCTCTGCGAGCCGACCGGACACACACACACTCACACACACAAGCACGCACACACGCACACACACAAATACACTTTTCACCTCTCGACTCCTACCCATTAGTCGCCTCTTACGACAGGCATGGCCTTCTTGCCTCGGCCGTATTCTAATCTCTGCGAACCGAATGGACACACACTTACATACACACACACATTTACACACGCACCAACACACACACACCCACACACGCACACACACATACACATACACTATTCACCTCTCAACTCGTACCTATTAGTCGCCCCTTACAAGAGGCAGGGCCTTCTAGCCTCGGCCGTATTCTAATCTCTGCGTACCGAATGGACACACACATACATACACACACATATTTACACACGCACAAACACACACACACCCACACACGCACACACACATACACATACACTCTTAACCTCTCGACTCCTACCTATTGACTCCTATCCATTAGTCGCCTCTTAAGACAGGCAGGGCCTTCTTGCCACGGCCGTGTTCTTATCTCTGCAAGCCGAACGGACACACACACACACACGCACACACAAACACACGCACACAGGCACACACGCACACACGCACACAAGCACACACACACATACACTTTTCACCTCTCGACTCCTACTTATTAGTCGCCCACTCTTTACCTCTCGACTCCTACCCATTAGTCGCCCCGTACGATTTGCATCGCCTTCTTGCCACGGCTGTTTTCTTATCTCTGCGAGCCGAAGGGACACACACATACACAAACACACTCACAAACACACACACACACACGCACGCACACACGCACACACACATATACTCACACACACACAAACACACACACACGCACACACACATACATTCTTCACCTCTCGACTCCTACCTATTAGTCGCCTCTTACGACAGGCAGGGCCTTCTTGCCTTGGCCGTGTTCTTATCACTGCAAGCCAAACGGACACACACACATACTCACACACGCACACACACACGCACACACGCCCACACACACATACACTCTTCACCTCTCGACTCCTACTTATTACTCGCCTCTTACGATAGGCAGGGCCTTCTTGCCACTGCTGTGTTCTTATCTCTGCGAGCCGACCGCACACACACACACTCACACACACTCACACACTCACATACACACACACTTAAACACGCACGCACACACGCACACACACACACATACACTCTTCACCTCTCGACTCCTACCCATTATTCTCCTCTTTCGACAGGCAGAGACTTCTTGCCACGGACGTATTCTTGTCTCTGCAAGCCGAACGGACACACATACACACACACTCACACACGCACACACACGGACACACGCACACACACACATACACCCTTCACCTCTCGACTCCTACCCATTAGTCGCCTCTTACGACATTCAGGGGCTTCTTGCCACGGACGTATTCTTATCTCTGCAAGCCGAACGGACACACACACATACTCACACACGCACACACACACGCACACATACACTCTTCACCTCTCGACTCCTACCCATTAGTCGCCTCTTAAGACACGCAGGGCCTTCTTGCCACGGACGTATTCTTATCTCTGCGGGCCGAACGGACACACACACACACACTCACACACACACATACACTCTTAACCTCTCGACTCCAACCGATTAGTCCCCTCTTACGGCATTCAGGGGCTTCTTGCCACGGACGTATTCTTATCTCTGCAAGCCGAACAAACACACACACACACACTCACACACACACACATACACTCTTAACCTCTCGACTCCTACCCATTGGTCGCCTGTTACGACATTTAGGGACTTCTTGCCACGGACGTTTCTTATCTCTGCGGGCCGAACGGACACACACACACACACACACACTCACACACACACACATACACTCTTAACCTCTCGACTCCTACCCATTAGTCGCCTCTTACGACATTCAGGGGCTTCTTGCCACGGACGTATTCTTATCTCTGCAAGCCGAACGGACACACACACATACTCACACACGCACACACACACACGCACACATACACTCTTCACCTCTCGACTCCTACCCATTAGTCGCCTCTTACGACAGGCATGGCCTTCTTGATTCGGTCGTATTCTAATTTCTGCAAGCCGAACGGACACACACATACATACACACACACACACACACACTTACACACGCACAAACACATACACACGTACACACAAACGAACACACGCACACACACACGTACACTCTTCATCTCTCGACTCCTACCCATTAGTCGCTCCTTACAGCAAGCATGGCCTTCTTGCCACGGACGTATTCTTATCTCTGCAAGCAGAAGGGATACGCACACACACATACACACACATACTTGCACACACACGCACACACGCACACACACATACACTCTTTACCTCTCGACTCCTACCCATTAGTCGCCTCTTACGACAGGCATGGCCTTCTTACCACGGCTGTATTTTTATCTCTGCGAACCGAAGGGACACACATACACACACACTCACACACACACACACATGCACACACGCACGCTCACATACACTCTTTTCCTCTCGACTCCTACCTATTAGTCGCCTCTTACGACAGGCAGGGCCTTCTTGCCTCGGTCAAGTTCTTATCTCTGCAAGCCGAACTAACACACACACATACTCACACACGCACACACACACGCACACACGCACACACACATACACTCTTCACCTCTCGACTCCTACCCATTAGTCGCCTCTTACGACAGGCATGGCCTTCTTACCACGGCTGTATTTTTATCTCTGCGAACCGAAGGGACACACATACACACACACTCACACACACACATGCACACACGCACGCTCACATACACTCTTTTCCTCTCGACTCCTACCTATTAGTCGCCTCTTACGACAGGCAGGGCCTTCTTGCTTCGGTCAAGTTCTTATCTCTGCAAGCCGAACTAACACACACACATACTCACACACGCACACACACACGCACACACGCACACACACATGCACTCTTCACCTCTCGACTCCTACCTATTAGTCGCCTCTTACGATAAGCAGGGCCTTCTTGCCTCGGTCAAGTTCTTATCTCTGCAAGCCGAACTAACACACACACATACTCACACACGCACACACACACGCACACACACATGCACTCTTCACCTCTCGACTCCTACCTATTAGTCGCCTCTTACGATAGGCAGGGCCTTCTTGCCTCGGTCAAGTTCTTATCTCTGCAAGCCGAACTAACACACACACATACTCACACACACACACACACACGCAAACACGCACACACACATACATTCTTCACCTCTCGACTCCTACCTATTAGACGCCTCTTACGATAGGCAGGGCCTTCTTGCCTCGGTCAAGTTCTTATCTCTGCAAGCCGAACTAACACACACACATACTCACACACGCACACACACACGCACACACGCACACACACATGCACTCTTCACCTCTCGACTCCTACCTATTAGTCGCCTCTTACGATAGGCAGGGCCTTCTTGCCTCGGTCGTGTTCTTATTTCTGCAAGCCGAACTAACACACACTCATATTCACACACTCAAAAACACACACAAACACGACCACACGTACGCACACACGGACACGCACACGCACACACGCACGCACAGACGCACACACACATACACTCACACACACACACGCACACACGCACACACACATACATTCTTCACCACTCGACTCCTACCTATTAGTCGCCTCTTACGACAGGGAGGGCCTTCTTGCCTTGGCCGTGTTCTTATCTCTGCAAGCCGAACGGACACACACACACATACTCACACACGCACACACACACGCACACACGCACACACACACATACACTCTTCACCTCTCGACTCCTACCCATTAGTCGCCCCGTACGATTTGCATGGCCTTATTGCCACGGCTGTTTTCTTATCTCTGCGAGCAGAAGGGACACACACATACACACACACACTCACAAACACACACAGCCACGCAGGCCTACACGCACACACACATACACTCACACACACACACAAACACGCACACACGCACACACACATACATTCTTCACCTCTCGACTCCTACCTATTAGTCGCCTCTTACGACAGGCAGGGCCTTCTTGCCTCGGCCGTGTTCCTATCTCTGCAAGCCGAACGGACACACACACATACTCACACACGCACACACACACGCACACACGCACACTCACACACATGCACTCTTCACCTCTCGACTCCTACCTATTAGTCGCCTCTTACGATAGGCAGGGCCTGCTTGCCTCGGTCGTGTTCTTATTTCTGCAAGCCGAACTAACACACACACATATTCACACACGCACACACACATACTCTCTTCACCTCCCGACTCATACTTATTAGTCGCTCCTTACAAGAGGCAGATCCTTCTTGCCACTCAAACACACACACACAGGCAAACACGCACGCACACACGCACACACACACGCACACACGCACGCACACACGCACACACACATACACTCACACACACACACACGCACACACGCACACACACATACATTCTTCACCTCTCGACTCCTACCTATTAGACGCCTCTTACGATAGGCAGGGCCTTCTTGCCTCGGTCAAGTTCTTATCTCTGCAAGCCGAACTAACACACACACACATACTCACACACGCACACACACACGCACACACGCACAAACACATACACTCTTCACCTCTCGACTCCTACCCATTAGTCGCCTCTTACGACAGGCATGGCCTTCTTGCTTCGGTCGTATTCTAATTTCTGCAAGCCGAACGGACACACACATACATACACACACACTTACACACGCACACACAAAGAAACACACACACACACACATACACTCTTCATCTCTCGACTCCTACCAATTAGTCGTTCCTTACAGCAAGCATGGCCTTCTTGCCATGGCTGTATTCTTATCTATGCAAGCCGAACGGACACATACACATACACACACATACTTACACACACACGCACACACGCACACACGCACACACACATACACTCTTCACCTCTCGACTCCTACCCATTAGTCGCCTTTTACGACAGGCATGGCCTTCTCACCACGGCTGTATTTTTATCTCTGCGAGCCGAAGGGACACACACACACATACACACACATACACACACACATTCACACACACACACACACGCGCACACACGTACACTCTTCACCTCTCGACTCCAACCCATTAGTCGCCTCTTACGACAGGCATTGCCTTCTTGCAACCGCTGTTTTGTTATCTCTGCGAGCCGAAGGGACACACACACATACACACACACACTCACACACACACACGCACACACGCACGCACAAATACATTCTTCACCTCTCGACTCCTACCCATTAGTCGCCCCTTACGACTGGCATGGCTTTCTTGCCACAGCTGTTTTTTTATCTCTACGAGCCGAAGACACACACACACACACATACACACACACACACACTCACAAACACACACACACACGCAAACAGGCACGCACACACGCACACACACACGCACACACGCACGCACACACGCACACACACATACACGCACACACGCACACACACATACATTCTTCACCTCTCGACTCCTACCTATTAGTCGCCTCTTACGACAGGCAGGGCCTTCTTGCTTCGGCCGTGTTCTTATCTCTGCAAGCCGAACGGACACACACACATACTCACACACGCACACACACACGCATACACGCACACACACACATACAATCTTCACCTCTCGACTCCTACCTATTAGTCGCCTCTTACGATAGGCAGGGTCTTCTTGCCTTGGACAAGTTCTTATCTCTGCAAGCCGAACTAACACACACACATACTTACACACGCACACACACACGCACACACGCACACACACATACACTCTTCCCCTCCCGACTCCTACTTATTAGTCGAAGCTTACAAGAGGCAGATCCTCCTTGCCTCGGCCGTATTCTTATCTCTGCAAGCCAAATGGACACACACACATACACACACTCACACACGCTCACACACGGACACACGCACACACACATACACTCTTCACCTCTCGACTCCTACCCATTAGTCGCCTCTTAAGACCGGCAGGGCCTTCTTGCCACGGACGTATTCTTATCTCTGCGGGCCGAACGGACACACACACATACTTACACACGCACACACACACGCACACACACACATACACTCTTCACCTCTCGACTCCTACCTATTAGTCGCCCCTTACAACAGGCAGGGTCTTCTTGCCTTGGCCGTATTATTATCTCTGCAAGCCTGACGGACACACACACATACACACACACTCACACACGCACACACACACGCACACACGCACACACACACATACACTCTTCACCTCTCGACTCCTACCTATTAGTCACCCCTTACAACAGGCAGGGTCTTCTTGCCTTGGCCGTATTATTATCTCTGCAAGCCTGACGGACACACACACATACACACACTCACACACGCACACACACGCACACACGCACACACACACATACACTCTTTACCTTTCGACTCCTACCCATTTGTCGCCCCTTACGACTAGCATGGCTTTCTTGCCACGGCTGTTTTCTTATCTTTGCGAGCCGAAGACGCACACACACATACACACACCCACACACTCACAAAAACACACACACACGCAAACACGAACGCACACACGCACACACACACACGCACACATGCACACACGCACACACACATACACGCACACACACATACATTCTTCACCTCTCGACTCCTACCTATTCGTCGCCTCTTACGACAGGCAGGGCCTTCTTGCTTCGGCCGTGTTCTTATCTCTGCAAGCCGAACGGACACACACACATACTCACACACGCACGCACACATACACTCTTCTCCTCTCGACTCCTACCCATTAGTCGCCCCTTACGACTGGCATGGCTTTCTTGCCGCGGCTGTGTTCTTATCTCTGCGAGCCGAAGACACACACACACATACACACACACACACACACTCACAAACACACACACACACAGGCAAACACGCACGCACACACGCACACACACACGCACACACGCACGCACACACGCACACACACATACACTCTCACACACACACACACACGCACACACGCACACACACATACATTCTTCACCTCTCGACTCCTACCTATTAGACGCCTCTTACGATAGGCAGGGCCTTCTTGCCTCGGTCAAGTTCTTATCTCTGCAAGCCGAACTAACACACACACACATACTCACACACGCACACACACACGCACACACGCACATACACATACACTCTTCACCTCTCGACTCCTACCCATTAGTCGCCTCTTACGACAGGCAGGAACTTCTTGCCACGGCCGAGTTCTTATCTCTGTGAGCCGAAAGGACACACACACTGACACACACACGCACGCACACACGCACACACGCACACACACATACACTCACAAACACACAAACACGCACACACGCACACTTACATACATTCTTCACCTCTCGACTCCTACCTATTAGACGCCTCTTACGATAGGCAGGGCCTTCTTGCCTCGGTCAAGTTCTTATCTCTGCAAGCCGAACTAACACACACACATACTCACACACGCACACACACACGCACACACGCACACACACATGCACTCTTCACCTCTCGACTCCTACCTATTAGTCGCCTCTTACGATAGGCAGGGCCTTCTTGCCTCGGTCGTGTTCTTATTTCTGCAAGCCGAACTAACACACACACATACTCACACACTCACAAACACACACAAACACGCACACAAGTACGCACACACGGACACGCACACGCACACACGCACGCACAGACGCACACACACATACACTCACACACACACACGCACACACGCACACACACATACATTCTTCACCACTCGACTCCTACCTATTAGTCGCCTCTTACGACAGACAGGGCCTTCTTGCCTCGGCCGTGTTCTTATCTCTGCAAGCCGAACGGACACACACACACATACTCACACACTCTTTACCTCTCGACTCCTATCCATTAGTCGCCTCTTAAGACAGGCAGGGCCTTCTTGCCACGGCCGTGTTCTTCTCTCTGCAAGCCGAACGGACACACACACACACGCACACACAAACACACGCACACAGGCACACACGCACACACGCACACGTACACGCACACGCACACACTCTCCACCTCTCGACTCCTATCCATTAGTCGCCTCTTAAGACAGGCAGAGCCTTCTTGCCTCGGCCGTATTCTTATCTCTGCAAGCCAAACGGACACACACACATACACACACACACTTACACACGCACAAACACACGCACACACGCACACAAACATACACTCTTTACCTCTCGACTCCTACCTATTAGTCGCCTCTTACGATAGGCAGGGCCTTCTTGCCTCAGTCGTGTTCTTATTTCTGCAAGCCGAACTAACACACACACATACTCACACACGCACACACACGCACACACACACATACACTCTTCACCTCTCGACTCCTACTTATTACTCGCCTCTTACGACAGGCAGGGCCTCCTTGCCACGGCTGTGTTCTTATCTCTGCGAGCCGACCGCACACACACACACACTCACACACTCACATACACACACACTTAAACACGCACGCACACGTACACGCACACATAGAGATGTGTAGTTCACCATCGAAATAGTTCAAATGAACGATTCTTTCAACTGAACTAAATGAACTAGTTCATTAATTTTCATAGAACTAGTTCACTGCGAACGATTTGCATTATAAATTGTGTCTCAACTTTTAAAGAAGAAAATAATGAATGAATGAGATCATATATTTATTACTTTGAGAATGGGATGGACTGACTAGTTTAAAAAAAGAAGTGTCGATTAGCCTCAGATAACAGATCATAATTCTTATGAACGTGACAATAACATAAACAGTCTTATCTTAATATCATAATAGTTCGGATCCTATGCCCATGCATTGGCTTGAACGTTGACATGTTGTGTTGTTTCGTATTGTAATTTTGAAATAACAATTTTAAGTTGTGGTTAAAATGATTGATGCATCTACATAAAATATAATTTGATGTAAAAGTTAGAATGAATATGTGTTATTTAATGTTCCTAGAAAATTCACTGATTTTTTTGTAAGGTTTTTTTAGAAATAACCTAATTTAGATACCTATGAGTTTAAATATACGTAAATATAAAAATAAATCATACGTGAACCATATTTATATTTAAAACGGTTAATAAAAAACAAATTTTAATAATTTTTTGCAAATAAAAAAAATGTTATTTGCAAAACATTTGAGAAATAAATTTAAAACATTTAAACCTAAACATACGATCGAAAGAAATGGTTCCGAACCCGAACTACTTGTACGGTAGTGAAAGAGTGAAAGACTGAAAGAAAACGCGCGGCCAGCGCCGAGCTTGTGTGATGATAAGACGAGACATCTGGCAACCAGTTATGTGGATTTCGATTTCGGTCCTACAAATAGTTCTTTCGCGAACTAGTTCACTGAACTAGTTCATTTTTGTGAAATAGTTCTCTTGAACTAGTTCGTCTAAAAGAACTAATAAGCACACCTCTACGCACACACTCTCCACCTCTCGACTCCTATCCATTAGTCGCCTCTTACGACAGGCAGGGCCTTCTTGCTACGGACGTGTTCTTATCTCTGCGAGCCAGACGGACACACACACACACACACACACTCGCACACACACATACACACACATACACGCTTCACCTCTCGACTCCTACCCATTAGTCGCCTCTTACGACATTCAGGGACTTCTTGCCACGGCCGTGTTCTTATCTCTGCAAGCCGAACGGACACACACACACTCACACTCACACACGCCCACACACGCACACACGCACACACACACACGCACATACACTCTTCACCTCTCGACTCCTACCCATTATTCTCCTCTTAGGACAGGCAGGGACTTCTTGCCACGGTCGTGTTCTTATCTCTGCAAGCCGAACGGACACACACACATACTCACACACGCACACACACACGCACACACGCACACACACACATACACTCTTCACCTCTCGACTCCTACCTATTAGTCGCCCCTTACAACTGGCAGGGTCTTCTTGCCTTAGCCGTATTCTTACCTCTGCAAGCCAGACGGACTCACACACATACACACACACTCACACACGCACACACACACGCACACGCACACGCACACGCACACACTCTCCACCTCTCGACTCCTATCCATTAGTCGCCTCTTACGACAGGCAGGGCCTTCTTGCTACGGACGTGTTCTTATCTCTGCGAGCCAGACGGACACACACACACACACACACACACGCACACACGCACACACACACATACACTCTTCACCTCTCGACTCCTACCTATTAGTCGCCCCTTACAACTGGCAGGGTCTTCTTGCCTTAGCCGTATTCTTACCTCTGCAAGCCAGACGGACTCACACACATACACACACACTCACACACGCACACACACACGCACACGCACACGCACACGCACACACTCTCCACCTCTCGACTCCTATCCATTAGCCGCCTCTTAAGACAGGCAAAGCCTTCTTGCCACGGCCGTAATCTTATCTCTGCGAGCCGAGCGGACAAACACACACACTCACACACACACACACACACACACACACATACACTCTTCACCTCTCCACCCCTACCTTTTAGTCGCATCTTACGAGAGGCAGGGCCTTCTTGCCCCGGCCGTATTCATATCTCTGCAAGCCGAACGGACACACACACTTATACACACACACTCACACACGCACAAACACACATACACGCACACACGCACACACACATACACTCTTCACCTCTCGACTCCTACCAATTAGTCGCTCCTTACAGCAAGCATGGCCTTCTTGCCACGGCCGTATTCTTATCTCTGCAAGCCGAACGGACACACACACTCATACACATACACTCACACACGCACAAACACACACACGCGCACACACGCACACACACATACACTCTTCACCTCTCGACTCCTACCTTTTAGTCGCCTCTCACGATAAGCAGGGCCTTCTTGCCGCGGTCGCGTTCTCATCTCTGCAAGCCAAACTAACACACACACACACATACTCACACACGCACACACACACGCACACACACACTCACACACGTACACACACACATACACTCTTCACCTCTCGACTCCTACATATTAGTCGACCCTTACAAGAGGCAGGGCCTTCTGGCCTGGGCCGTATTCTTATCTCTGCAAGCCAAACGGACCCACACACATACACACACACTCACACACGCCCACACACGCACACACGCACACACACACACACGCACATACACTCTTCACCTCTCGACTCCTACCCATTATTCTCCTCTTACGACAGGCAGGGACTTCTTGCCACGGTCGTGTTCTTATCTCTGCAAGCCGAACGGACACACACACATACTCACATACGCACACACACACGCACACACGCACATACACACATACACTCTTCACCTCTCGACTCCTACCTATTAGTCGCCCCTTACAACTGGCAGGGTCTTCTTGCCTTGGCCGTATTCTTACCTCTGCAAGCCAGACGGACTCACACACATACACACACACTCACACACGCACACACACACGCAAACGTACACGCACACGCACACACTCTCCTATCCATTAGTCGCCTCTTAAGACAGGCAGGGCCTTCTTGCCTCGGCCGTATTCTTATCTCTGCAAGCCAAACGGACACACACACACAAATACACACACATACTCACACACGCACAAACACACGCACACACACAAAGACACATACACTCTTCACCTCTCGACTCCTATTCATTAGTCGCCTCTTACGACAGGCATGGCCTTCTTGCCTCGGCCGTATTCTAATCTCTGCGAACCGAATGGACACACACTTACATACACACACACATTTACACACGCACCAACACACACACACCCACACACGCACACACACATACACATACACTATTCACCTCTCAACTCCTACCTATTAGTCGCCCCTTACAAGAGGCAGGGCCTTCTTGCCTCGGCCGTATTCTAATCTCTGCGTACCGAATGGACACACATATACATACACACACATATTTACACACGCACAAACACACACACACCCACACACGCACACACACATACACATACACTCTTAACCTCTCGACTCCTACACATTAGTGGCCTCTTACGACATTCAGTGAGTTCTTGCCACGGACGTTTTCTTATCTCTGCAAGCCGAACGGTGACACACACATACTCACACACGCACACACACACGCACACACGTACACACACACATACACTCTTCACCTCTCGACTCCTACCTATTGACTCCTATCCATTAGTCGCCTCTTAAGACAGGCAGGGCCTTCTTGCCACGGCCGTGTTCTTATCTCTGCAAGGCGAACGGACACACACACACACGCACACACAAACACACGCACACAGGCACACACGCACACACGCACACAAGCACACACACACATACACTTTTCACCTCTCGACTCCTACTTATTAGTCGCCCACTCTTTACCTCTCGACTCCTACCCATTAGTCGCCCCGTACGATTTGCATCGCCTTCTTGCCACGGCTGTTTTCTTATCTCTGCGAGCCGAAGGGACACACACATACACAAACACACTCACAAACACACACACACACACACACGCACGCACACACGCACACACACATATACTCACACACACACAAACACACACACACTACCTATTAGTCGCCTCTTACGATAGGCAGGGCCTTCTTGCCTCGGTCAAGTTCTTATCTCTGCAAGCCGAACTAACACACACACATACTCACACACGCACACACACACGCACACACGCACACACACATGCACTCTTCACCTCTCGACTCCTACCTATTAGTCGCCTCTTACGATAGGCAGGGCCTTCTTGCCTCGGTCAAGTTCTTATCTCTGCAAGCCGAACTAACACACACACATACTCACACACACACACACACACGCACACACGCACACACACATACATTCTTCACCTCTCGACTCCTACCTATTAGACGCCTCTTACGATAGGCAGGGCCTTCTTGCCTCGGTCAAGTTCTTATCTCTGCAAGCCGAACTAACACACACACACACTCACACACGCACACACACACGCACACACGCACACACACATGCACTCTTCACCTCTCGACTCCTACCTATTAGTCGCCTCTTACAATAGGCAGGGCCTTCTTGCCTCGGTCGTGTTCTTATTTCTGCAAGCCGAACTAACACACACACATATTCACACACTCACAAACACACACAAACACGACCACACGTACGCACACACGGACACGCACACGCACACACGCACGCACAGACGCACACACACATACACTCACACACACACACGCACACACGCACACACACATACATTCTTCACCACTCGACTCCTACCTATTAGTCGCCTCTTACGACAGGGAGGGCCTTCTTGCCTTGGCCGTGTTCTTATCTCTGCAAGCCGAACGGACACACACACACATACTCACACACGAACACACACACGCACACACGCACACACACACATACACTCTTCACCTCTCGACTCCTACCCATTAGTCGCCCCGTACGATTTGCATGGCCTTCTTGCCACGGCTGTTTTCTTATCTCTGCGAGCAGAAGGGACACACACATACACACACACACTCACAAACACACACACAGCCACGCAGGCCCACACGCACACACACATACACTCACACACACAAACACGCACACACGCACACACACATACATTCTTCACCTCTCGACTCCTACCTATTAGTCGCCTCTTACGACAGGCAGGGCCTTCTTGCCTCGGCCGTGTTCCTATCTCTGCAAGCCGAACGGACACACACACATACTCACACACGCACACACACACGCACACACGCACACTCACACACATGCACTCTTCACCTCTCGACTCCTACCTATTAGTCGCCTCTTACGATAGGCAGGGCCTTCTTGCCTCGGTCGTGTTCTTATTTCTGCAAGCCGAACTAACACACACACATACTCACACACGCACACACACACGCACACACGCACACACACACATACTCTCTTCACCTCCCGACTCATACTTATTAGTCGCCCCTTACAAGAGGCAGATCCTTCTTGCCACTCAAACACACACACACAGGCAAACACGCACGCACACACGCACACACACACACACACGCACGCACACACGCACACACACATACACTCACACACACACACACGCACACACGCACACACACATACATTCTTCACCTCTCGACTCCTACCTATTAGACGCCTCTTACGATAGGCAGGGCCTTCTTGCCTCGGTCAAGTTCTTATCTCTGCAAGCCGAACTAACACACACACATACTCACATACGCACACACACGCGCACACACGCACAAACACATACACTCTTCACCTCTCGACTCCTACCCATTAGTCGCCTCTTACGACAGGCAGGAACTTCTTGCCACGGCCGAGTTCTTATCTCTGTGAGCCGAAAGGACACACACACTGACACACACACACATACACACACACACACACACACACACACACACAAATACACTCTCCACCTCTCGACTTCTACCCATTAGTCGCCTCTTACGACAGGCCTGGCCTTCTTGCTTCGGTCGTATTCTAATTTCTGCAAGCCGAACGGACACACACATACATACACACACACTTACACACGCACACACAAAGAAACACACACACACACACACATACACTCTTCATCTCTCGACTCCTACCAATTAGTCGTTCCTTACAGCAAGCATGGCCTTCTTGCCACGGCTGTATTCTTATCTATGCAAGCCGAACGGACACATACACATACACACACATACTTACACACAAACGCACACACGCACACACGCACACACACACATACACTCTTCACCTCTTGACTCCTACCCATTAGTCGCCTTTTACGACAGGCATGGCCTTCTTACCACGGCTGTATTTTTATCTCTGCGAGCCGAAGGGACACACACACATACACACACACACTCACACACACACACACGCACACACGCACGCACAAATACATTCTTCACCTCTCGACTCCTACCCATTAGTCGCCCCTTACGACTGGCATGGCTTTCTTGCCACAGCTGTTTTTTTATCTCTACGAGCCGAAGACACACACACACACACATACACACACACACACACTCACAAACACACACACACACGCAAACAGGCACGCACACACGCACACACACACGCACACACGCACGCACACACGCACACACACATACACGCACACACGCACACACACATACATTCTTCACCTCTCGACTCCTACCTATTAGTCGCCTCTTACGACAGGCAGGGCCTTCTTGCTTCGGCCGTGTTCTTATCTCTGCAAGCCGAACGGACACACACACATACTCACACACGCACACACACACGCATACACGCACACACACACATACAATCTTCACCTCTCGACTCCTACCTATTAGTCGCCTCTTACGATAGGCAGGGTCTTCTTGCCTTGGACAAGTTCTTATCTCTGCAAGCCGAACTAACACACACACATACTTACACACGCACACACACACGCACACACGCACACACACATACACTCTTCACCTCCCGACTCCTACTTATTAGTCGAAGCTTACAAGAGGCAGATCCTCCTTGCCTCGGCCGTATTCTTATCTCTGCAAGCCAAATGGACACACACACATACACACACTCACACACGCTCACACACGGACACACGCACACACACATACACTCTTCACCTCTCGACTCCTACCCATTAGTCGCCTCTTAAGACCGGCAGGGCCTTCTTGCCACGGACGTATTCTTATCTCTGCGGGCCGAACGGACACACACACATACTCACACACGCACACACACACGCACACACACACATACACTCTTCACCTCTCGACTCCTACCTATTAGTCGCCCCTTACAACAGGCAGGGTCTTCTTGCCTTGGCCGTATTATTATCTCTGCAAGCCTGACGGACACACACACATACACACACTCACACACGCACACACAAGCACACACGCACACACACACATACACTCTTCACCTTTCGACTCCTACCCATTTGTCGCCCCTTACGACTAGCATGGCTTTCTTGCCAATGCTGTTTTCTTATCTCTGCGAGCCGAAGACGCACACACACATACACACACCCACACACTCACAAAAACACACACACACGCAAACACGAACGCACACACGCACACACACACACGCACACATGCACACACGCACACACACATACACGCACACACACATACATTCTTCACCTCTCGACTCCTACCTATTCGTCGCCTCTTACGACAGGCAGGGCCTTCTTGCTTCGGCCGTGTTCTTATCTCTGCAAGCGGAACGGACACACACACATACTCACACACGCACGCACACATACACTCTTCTCCTCTCGACTCCTACCCATTAGTCGCCCCTTACGACTGGCATGGCTTTCTTGCCGCGGCTGTGTTCTTATCTCTGCGAGCCGAAGACACAAACACACACATACACACACACACACACACACACACTCACAAACACACACACACAGGCAAACACGCACGCACACACGCACACACACACGCACACACGCACGCACACACGCACACACACATACACTCTCACACACACACACACACACACGCACACACGCACACACACATACATTCTTCACCTCTCGACTCCTACCTATTAGACGCCTCTTACGATAGGCAGGGCCTTCTTGCCTCGGTCAAGTTCTTATCTCTGCAAGCCGAACTAACACACACACACATACTCACACACGCACACACACACGCACACACGCACACACACATGCACTCTTCACCTCTCGACTCCTACCTATTAGTCGCCTCTTACGATAGGCAGGGCCTTCTTGCCTCGGTCGTGTTCTTATTTCTGCAAGCCGAACTAACACACACACATACTCACACACTCACAAACACACACAAACACGCACACAAGTACGCACACACGGACACGCACACGCACACACGCACGCACAGACGCACACACACATACGCTCACACACACACGCACACACGCACACACACATACATTCTTCACCACTCGACTCCTACCTATTAGTCGCCTCTTACGACAGGCAGGGCCTTCTTGCCTCGGCCGTGTTCTTATCACTGCAAGCCGAACGGACACACACACACATACTCACACACTCTTTACCTCTCGACTCCTATCCATTAGTCGCCTCTTAAGACAGGCAGGGCCTTCTTGCCACGGCCGTGTTCTTCTCTCTGCAAGCCGAACGGACACACACACACACACGCACACACAAACACACGCACACAGGCACACACGCACACACGCACACGTACACGCACACGCACACACTCTCCACCTCTCGACTCCTATCCATTAGTCGCCTCTTAAGACAGGCAGGGCCTTCTTGCCTCGGCCGTATTCTTATCTCTGCAAGCCAAACGGACACACACACATACACACACACACTCACACACGCACAAACACACGCACACACGCACACAAACATACACTCTTTACCTCTCGACTCCTACCTATTAGTCGCCTCTTACGATAGGCAGGGCCTTCTTGCCTCAGTCGTGTTCTTATTTCTGCAAGCCGAACTAACACACACACATACTCACACACGCACACACACGCACACACACGCACACACACGCACACACACACATACACTCTTCACCTCTCGACTCCTACTTATTACTCGCCTCTTACGACAGGCAGGGCCTCCTTGCCACGGCTGTGTTCTTATCTCTGCGAGCCGACCGCACACACACACACACTCACACACTCACATACACACACACTTAAACACGCACGCACACGTACACGCACACACTCTCCACCTCTCGACTTCTATCCATTAGTCGCCTCTTACGACAGGCAGGGCCTTCTTGCTACGGACGTGTTCTTATCTCTGCGAGCCAAACGGACACACACACACACACTCGCACACACACATACACACACATACACGCTTCACCTCTCGACTCCTACCCATTAGTCGCCTCTTACGACATTCAGGGACTTCTTGCCACGGCCGTGTTCTTATCTCTGCAAGCCGAACGGACACACACACTCATACACATACACTCACACACGCACAAACACACACACACGCGCACACACGCACACACACATACACTCTTCAACTCTCGACTCCTACCTTTTAGTCGCCTCTTACGATAAGCAGGGCCTTTTTGCCGCGGTCGTGTTCTCATCTCTGCAAGCCAAACTAACACACACACACACATACCCACCCACGCACACACACACGCACACACACACTCACACACGCACACACACATACACTCTTCACCTCTCGACTCCTACTTATTAGTCGACCCTTACAAGAGGCAGGGCCTTTTGGCCTGGGCCGTATTCTTATCTCTGCAAGCCAAACGGACACACACACATACACACACACTCACACACGCCCACACACGCATACACGCACACACACACGCACATACACTCTTCACCTCTCGACTCCTACCCATTATTCTCCTCTTACGACAGGCAGGGACTTCTTGCCACGGTCGTGTTCTTATCTCTGCAAGCCGAACGGACACACACACATACTCACACACGCACACACACACGCACACACGCACACACACACACATACACTCTTCACCTCTCGACTCCTACCTATTAGTCGCCCCTTACAACTGGCAGGGTCTTCTTGCCTTAGCCGTATTCTTACCTCTGCAAGCCAGACGGACTCACACACATACACACACACTTACACACGCACACACACACGCACACGCACACGCACACACTCTCCACCTCTCGACTCCTATCCATTAGCCGCCTCTTAAGACAGGCAAAGCCTTCTTGCCACGGCCGTAATCTTATCTCTGCGAGCCGAGCGGACAAACACACACACTCACACACACACACACACACATACACTCTTCACCTCTCCACCCCTACCTTTTAGTCGCCTCTTACGAGAGGCAGGGCCTTCTTGCCCCGGCCGTATTCATATTTTTGCAAGCCGAACGGACACACACACTTATACACACACACTCACACACGCACAAACACACATACACGCACACACGCACACACACATACACTCTTCACCTCTCGACTCCTACCAATTAGTCGCTCCTTACAGCAAGCATGGCCTTCTTGCCACGGCCGTATTCTTATCTCTGCAAGCCGAACGGACACACACACTCATACACATACACTCACACACGCACAAACACACACACGCGCACACACGCACACACACATACACTCTTCACCTCTCGACTCCTACCTTTTAGTCGCCTCTCACGATAAGCAGGGCCTTCTTGCCGCGGTCGTGTTCTCATCTCTGCAAGCCAAACTAACACACACACACACATACTCACACACGCACACACACACGCACACACACACTCACACACGTACACACACACATACACTCTTCACCTCTCGACTCCTACTTATTAGTCGACCCTTACAAGAGGCAGGGCCTTCTGGCCTGGGTTGTATTCTTATCTCTGCAAGCCAAACGGACACACACACACACACACACTCACACACGCCCACACACGCACACACGCACACACACACACACGCACATACACTCTTCACCTCTCGACTCCTACCCATTATTCTCCTCTTACGACAGGCAGGGACTTCTTGCCACGGTCGTGTTCTTATCTCTGCAAGCCGAACGGACACACACACATACTCACACACGCACACACACACGCACACACGCACACACACATACACTCTTCACCTCTCGACTCCTACCTATTAGTCGCCCCTTACAACTGGCAGGGTCTTCTTGCCTTGGCCGTATTCTTACCTCTGCAAGCCTCACGGACTCACACACATACACACACACTCACACACGCACACACACACGCAAACGTACACGCACACGCACACACTCTCCTATCCATTAGTCGCCTCTTAAGACAGGCAGGGCCTTCTTGCCTCGGCCGTATTCTTATCTCTGCAAGCCAAACGGACACACACACACAAATACACACACATACTCACACACGCACAAACACACGCACACACACAAAGACACATACACTCTTCACCTCTCGACTCCTATTCATTAGTCGCCTCTTACGACAGGCAGGGACTTCTTGCCACGGCCTTGTTCTTATCTCTGCGAGCCGACCGGACACACACACACTCACACACACAAGCACGCACACACGCACACACACGCACACACACAAATACACTTTTCACCTCTCGACTCCTACCCATTAGTCGCCTCTTACGACAGGCATGGCCTTCTTGCCTCGGCCGTATTCTAATCTCTGCGAACCGAATGGACACACACTTACATACACACACACATTTACACACGCACCAACACACACACACCCACACACGCACACACACATACACATACACTATTCACCTCTCAACTCCTACCTATTAGTCGCCCCTTACAAGAGGCAGGGCCTTCTTGCCTCGGCCGTATTCTAATCTCTGCGTACCGAATGGACACACACATACATACACACACATATTTACACACGCACAAACACACACACACCCACACACGCACACACACATACACATACACTCTTAACCTCTCGACTCCTACACATTAGTCGCCTCTTACGACATTCAGTGACTTCTTGCCACGGACGTTTTCTTATCTCTGCAAGCCGAACGGACACACACACATACTCACACACGCACACACACACGCACACACGTACACACACACATACACTCTTCACCTCTCGACTCCTACCTATTGACTCCTATCCATTAGTCGCCTCTTAAGACAGGCAGGGCCTTCTTGCCACGGCCGTGTTCTTATCTCTGCAAGCCGAACGGACACACACACACACGCACACACAAACACACGCACACAGGCACACACACACACACGCACACAAGCACACACACATACACTTTTCACCTCTCGACTCCTACTTATTAGTCGATCACTCTTTACCTCTCGACTCCTACCCATTAGTCGCCCCGTACGATTTGCATCGCCTTCTTGCCACGGCTGTTTTCTTATCTCTGCGAGCCGAAGGGACACACACATACACAAACACACTCACAAACACACACACACACACACACGCACGCACACACGCACACACACATATACTCACACACACACAAACACACACACACGCACACACACATACATTCTTCACCTCTCGACTCCTACCTATTAGTCGCCTCTTACGACAGGCAGGGCCTTCTTGCCTTGGCCGTGTTCTTATCACTGCAAGCCAAACGGACACACACAAATACTCACACACGCACACACACACGCACACACGCCCACACACACATACACTCTTCACCTCTCGACTCCTACTTATTACTCGCCTCTTACGATAGGCAGGGCCTTCTTGCCACTGCTGTGTTCTTATCTCTGCGAGCCGACCGCACACACACACACTCACACACACTCACACACTCACATACACACACACTTAAACACGCACGCACACACGCACACACACACATACACTCTTCACCTCTCGACTCCTACCCATTATTCTCCTCTTTCGACAGGCAGAGACTTCTTGCCACGGATGTATTCTTATCTCTGCAAGCCGAACGGACACACATACACACACACTCACACACGCACACACACGGACACACGCACACACACACATACACCCTTCACCTCTCGACTCCTACCCATTAGTCGCCTCTTACGA
>NW_027311936.1:55000-60000 GCF_040954645.1 Diabrotica undecimpunctata | reverse complement strand
ACACACACATACACTCACACACACACAAACACGCACACACGCACACACACATACATTCTTCACCTCTCGACTCCTACCTATTAGTCGCCTCTTACGACAGGCAGGGCCTTCTTGCCTCGGCCGTGTTCTTATCTCTGCGAGCCGACCGCACACACACACACTCACACACACACATACACACACACTTACACGCACACAGGCTCACACGCACACATGCACACGCACACGCACACGCACACGCACACGCACACGCACACACTCTCCACCTCTCGACTCCTATCCATTAGTCGCCTCTTAAGACAGGCAGGGCCTTCTTGCCTCGGTCGTGTTCTTATCTCTGCAAGCCGAACTAACACACATTCATACTCACACACGCACACACACGCACACACGCACACACACACATACACTCTTCACCTCTCGACCCTACTTATTAGTCGCCCACTCTTCACCTCTCGACTCCTACCCATTAGTCGCCCGGTACGATTTGCATGGCCTTCTTGCCACGGCTGTTTGCTTATCTCTGCGAGCCGAACGGACACACACACTCACACACACACATACATTCTTCACCTCTCGACTCCTACCTATTAGTCGCCTCTTACGACAGGCAGGGCCTTCTTGCCTCGGCCGTGTTCTTATCTCTGCAAGCCGAACGGACACACACACATACTCACACACGCACACACACACGCACACACGCACACACACACATACACTCTTCACCTCTCGACTCCTATCTATTAGTCGCCTCTTACGATAGGCAGGGCCTTTTTGTCTCGGTCGTGTTCTTATTTCTACAAGCCAAACTAACACACACACATACTCACACAAGCACACACACACGCCCACACGCACACACACACATACACTCTTCACCTCCCAACTCCTACTTATTAGTCGCCCCTTACAAGAGGCAGATCCTTCTTGCCTCGGCCGTATTCTTATCTCTGCAAGCCAAACGGACACATACAAACACACTCACACACGCACACACACGCATACAGGCACACACACACACATACACTCTTCACCTCTCAACTCCTACCCATTAGTCGCCTCTTACGACAGGCAGGGCCTTCTTGCCACGGCCGTGTTCCTATCTCTGCGAGCCGACCGCACACACACACACTCACACACACACATACATACACACTTACACGCACACAGGCACACACGCACACATGCACACGCACACGCACACGCACACGCACACGCACACGCACACGCACACGCACACGCACACACTCTCCACCTCTCGACTCCTATCCATTAGTCGCCTCTTAAGACAGGCAGGGCCTTCTTGCCACGGACGTATTCTTATCTCTGCGGGCCGAACGGACACACACACACTCACACACACACACACACACATACACTCTTAACCTCTCGACTCCTACCCATTAGTCGCCTCTTACGATATTCAGGGACTTCTTGCCACGGACGTATTCTTATCTCTGCAAGCCAAACGGACACACACATACTCACACACGCGCACACACACGCACACACGCACACACACATACACTCTTCACCTCTCGACTCCTACCTATTAGTCGCCCCTTACAACAGGCAGGGCTTTCTTGCCACAGCCATGTTCTTATCTCTGCGAGCCGAACGGACATACACACACACTCACACACACACGCACGCTCACACGCAGACACACACACGCACACACTCACACGCACACGCACACTCACACACTCTCCACCTCTCGACTCCTACCTATTAGTCGCCTCTTACGACAGGCAGGGCCTTCTTGCCTCGGCCGTGTTCTTATCTCTGCAAGCCGAACGGACACACACACATACTCACACACTCACACACACACGCACACACGCACACACACATACACTCTTCACCTCTCGACTCCTACCTATAAGTCGCCTCTTACGATAGGCAGGGCCTTCTTGCCTCGGTCGTGTTCTTATTTCTGCAAGCCGAACTAACACATGTGATGGGTAGCTCTTTCGGGGCGACAGACTCAGTAAAACACAGGTTTGAAATAAAAATAAATCTATTAATTTAGTATATACAATAAATAAAAATTAAAAAAAGGAATTCTACGTTGTATACTTATAAAACAAAAACAAAATGAATTCTACGTTTCCGTCTGGGTCCCGCGATGAATGAATTCCCCGGCAAACGTCTATAAAAGAAAAGAAATTAATTAGTACTACTAATATACTCGCTTTCGCTTCAATTCAGCGAAAGCTCCGAATATGCTCGCAAACAAAATATTTAGCTGTGCAGACCCGCGGCAATGTTCAATACACAATGCCGACGGGTTCCGCTTGGCTAAGGACAGAGTATGATCCTGAATACGGAACTATCTCTGTCCAGAATGGCTCGCTGGTTCACTACACCAGCAAGTCAGGGAGCCTAGAGCGCTAGCTACAAGACTGTCTAATTCCGCTATTCACACGCCTTAAATAGCCGTTTGAATCCCACTACGCCGTCAGGTTGTAGAAGCGGATGCGCAAATATTGACACTCCCACGGTTCGAACTGTTAAACGATCAGAGCATCGTTACACACACACATACTCACACACGCACACACACACACGCACACACATACACACATAAACTCTTCACCTGTCGACTCCTACCCATTAGTCGCCTCCTACGACAGGCAGGAACTTCTTGCCACGGCCGAGTTCTTATCTCTGTGAGCCGAACGGACACACACACTGACACACACACGCACGCACACACACACACACAAATACACTCTTCACCTCTCGACTCCTACCCATTAGTCGCCTCTTACGAAAGGCAGGGCCTTCTTGCCACGGCCGTGTTCTTATCTCTGCAAGCCGAACGGACACACACACATACTCACACACGCACACACACACACACACACGCACACAGGCACACACACACACATACACTCTTCACCTCTCGACTCCTACCTATTAGTCGCCTCTTACGACAGGGAGGGCCTTCTTGCCTCGGCCGTGTTCTTATCTCTGCAAGCCAAACATACACACACACATACTCACACACGCACACACACACGCACACACGCACACACACACATACACTCTTCACCTACTACCTACCTATTAGTCGCCTCTTACGATAGGCAGGGCCTTCTTGCCTCGGTCGTGTTCTTATTTCTGCAAGCCGCACTAACACACACACACATACTCACACACGCACACACACACGCACACACGCACACACACATACACTCTTCACCTCCCGACTCCTACTTATTAGTCGCCCCTTACAAGAGGCAGATCATTCTTGCCTCGGCCGTATTCTTATCTCTGCAGCCAAACGGACACACACACATACACACACACTCACACACGCACACACACGCACACAGGCACACACATACTCACATACACTCTTCACCTCTCGACTCCTACCCATTAGTCGCCTCTTACGACAGGCAGGGCCTTCTTGCCACGGCCGTGTTCTTATCTCTGCGAGCCGACCGCACACACACACACTCACACACACACGTACACACACACTTACACGCATACAGGCACACACGCATACACGCACACGCAAACGCACACGCACACGCACACGCACACACTCTCCACCTCTCGACTCCTATCCATTAGTCGCCTCTTAAGACAGGCAGGGCCTTCTTGCCACGGACGTATTCTTATCTCTGCAGGCCAAACGGACACACACACACTCACACACACACACATACACTCTTAACCTCTCGACTCCTACCAATTAGTCGCCTCTTACGACATTCAGGGACTTCTTGCCACGGACGTATTCTTATCTCTGCGAGCCGAACGGACATACACACCCACTCACACACACACGCACGCTCACACGCAGACACACACACGCACACACGCACACGCACACGCACACGCACACACTCTATACCTCTCGACTCCTACCTATTAGTCGCCTCTTACGACAGGCAGGGCCTTCTTGCCTCGGTCGTGTTCTTATTTCTGCAAGCCGAATTAACACACACACATACTCACACACGCACACACACACGCACACACACACACATACACTCTACACCTCCCGACTCCTACTTATTAGTCGCCCCTTACAAGAGGCAGATCCTTCTTGCCTCGGCCGTATTCTTATCTCTGCAGCCAAACGGACACACACACATACACACACACTCACACACGCACACACACGCACACAGGCACACACACACACATACACTCTTCACCTCTCGACTCCTACCCATTAGTCGCCTCTTACGACAGGCAGGGCCTTCTTGCCACGGCCGTGTTCTTATCTCTGCGAGCCGACCGCACACACACACACTCACACACACATACACACACACTTACACGCACACAGGCTCACACGCACACACGCACACGCAAACGCACACGTACACGCACACGCACACACCCTCCACCTCTCGACTCCTATCCATTAGTTGCCTCTTAAGACAGGCAGGGCCTTCTTGCCCCGGACGTATTCTTATCTCTGCAGGCCGAACGGACACACACACACTCACACACACATACATACACTCTTAACCTCTCGACTCCTACCCATTAGTCGCCTCTTACGACATTCAGGGACTTCTTGCCACGGACGTATTCTTATCTCTGCGAGCCGAACGGACATACACACACACTCACACACACACGCACGCTCACACGCAGACACACACACGCACACACGCACACGCACTCGCACTCGCACACACTCTCCACCTCTCGACTCCTACCTATTAGTCGCCTCTTACGACAGGCAGGGCCTTCTTGCCTCGGCCGTGTTCTTATCTCTGCAAGCCGAACGGACACACACACATACTTACACACGCACACACACACGCACACACGCACACACACATACACTCTTCACCTCTCGACTTCTACCTATTAGTCGCCGTTTACAACAGGTAGGGCCTTCTTGCCACAGCCATGTTCTTATCTCTGCGAGCCGAACGGACATACACACACACTCACACACACACACGCACGCTCACACGAAGACACACACACGCACACACGCACACGCACACGCACACACTCTC
>NW_027311936.1:25000-47500 GCF_040954645.1 Diabrotica undecimpunctata | reverse complement strand
ACATACTCACACACGCGCACACACACGCACACACGCACACACACATACACTCTTCACCTCTCGACTCCTACCTATTAGTCGCCCCTTACAACAGGCAGGGCTTTCTTGCCACAGCCATGTTCTTATCTCTGCGAGCCGAACGGACATACACACACACTCACACACACACGCACGCTCACACGCAGACACACACACGCACACACTCACACGCACACGCACACTCACACACTCTCCACCTCTCGACTCCTACCTATTAGTCGCCTCTTACGACAGGCAGGGCCTTCTTGCCTCGGCCGTGTTCTTATCTCTGCAAGCCGAACGGACACACACACATACTCACACACTCACACACACACGCACACACGCACACACACATACACTCTTCACCTCTCGACTCCTACCTATAAGTCGCCTCTTACGATAGGCAGGGCCTTCTTGCCTCGGTCGTGTTCTTATTTCTGCAAGCCGAACTAACACATGTGATGGGTAGCTCTTTCGGGGCGACAGACTCAGTAAAACACAGGTTTGAAATAAAAATAAATCTATTAATTTAGTATATACAATAAATAAAAATTAAAAAAAGGAATTCTACGTTGTATACTTATAAAACAAAAACAAAATGAATTCTACGTTTCCGTCTGGGTCCCGCGATGAATGAATTCCCCGGCAAACGTCTATAAAAGAAAAGAAATTAATTAGTACTACTAATATACTCGCTTTCGCTTCAATTCAGCGAAAGCTCCGAATATGCTCGCAAACAAAATATTTAGCTGTGCAGACCCGCGGCAATGTTCAATACACAATGCCGACGGGTTCCGCTTGGCTAAGGACAGAGTATGATCCTGAATACGGAACTATCTCTGTCCAGAATGGCTCGCTGGTTCACTACACCAGCAAGTCAGGGAGCCTAGAGCGCTAGCTACAAGACTGTCTAATTCCGCTATTCACACGCCTTAAATAGCCGTTTGAATCCCACTACGCCGTCAGGTTGTAGAAGCGGATGCGCAAATATTGACACTCCCACGGTTCGAACTGTTAAACGATCAGAGCATCGTTACACACACACATACTCACACACGCACACACACACACGCACACACATACACACACATAAACTCTTCACCTGTCGACTCCTACCCATTAGTCGCCTCCTACGACAGGCAGGAACTTCTTGCCACGGCCGAGTTCTTATCTCTGTGAGCCGAACGGACACACACACTGACACACACACGCACGCACACACACACACACACAAATACACTCTTCACCTCTCGACTCCTACCCATTAGTCGCCTCTTACGAAAGGCAGGGCCTTCTTGCCACGGCCGTGTTCTTATCTCTGCAAGCCGAACGGACACACACACATACTCACACACGCACACACACGCACACACACGCACACAGGCACACACACACATACACTCTTCACCTCTCGACTCCTACCTATTAGTCGCCTCTTACGACAGGGAGGGCCTTCTTGCCTCGGCCGTGTTCTTATCTCTGCAAGCCAAACATACACACACACATACTCACACACGCACACACACACGCACACACGCACACACACACATACACTCTTCACCTACTACCTACCTATTAGTCGCCTCTTACGATAGGCAGGGCCTTCTTGCCTCGGTCGTGTTCTTATTTCTGCAAGCCGCACTAACACACACACACATACTCACACACGCACACACACACGCACACACGCACACACACATACACTCTTCACCTCCCGACTCCTACTTATTAGTCGCCCCTTACAAGAGGCAGATCATTCTTGCCTCGGCCGTATTCTTATCTCTGCAGCCAAACGGACACACACACATACACACACACTCACACACGCACACACACGCACACAGGCACACACATACTCACATACACTCTTCACCTCTCGACTCCTACCCATTAGTCGCCTCTTACGACAGGCAGGGCCTTCTTGCCACGGCCGTGTTCTTATCTCTGCGAGCCGACCGCACACACACACACTCACACACACACGTACACACACACTTACACGCATACAGGCACACACGCATACACGCACACGCAAACGCACACGCACACGCACACGCACACACTCTCCACCTCTCGACTCCTATCCATTAGTCGCCTCTTAAGACAGGCAGGGCCTTCTTGCCACGGACGTATTCTTATCTCTGCAGGCCAAACGGACACACACACACTCACACACACACACATACACTCTTAACCTCTCGACTCCTACCAATTAGTCGCCTCTTACGACATTCAGGGACTTCTTGCCACGGACGTATTCTTATCTCTGCGAGCCGAACGGACATACACACCCACTCACACACACACGCACGCTCACACGCAGACACACACACGCACACACGCACACGCACACGCACACGCACACACTCTATACCTCTCGACTCCTACCTATTAGTCGCCTCTTACGACAGGCAGGGCCTTCTTGCCTCGGTCGTGTTCTTATTTCTGCAAGCCGAATTAACACACACACATACTCACACACGCACACACACACGCACACACACACACATACACTCTACACCTCCCGACTCCTACTTATTAGTCGCCCCTTACAAGAGGCAGATCCTTCTTGCCTCGGCCGTATTCTTATCTCTGCAGCCAAACGGACACACACACATACACACACACTCACACACGCACACACACGCACACAGGCACACACACACACATACACTCTTCACCTCTCGACTCCTACCCATTAGTCGCCTCTTACGACAGGCAGGGCCTTCTTGCCACGGCCGTGTTCTTATCTCTGCGAGCCGACCGCACACACACACACTCACACACACATACACACACACTTACACGCACACAGGCTCACACGCACACACGCACACGCAAACGCACACGTACACGCACACGCACACACCCTCCACCTCTCGACTCCTATCCATTAGTTGCCTCTTAAGACAGGCAGGGCCTTCTTGCCCCGGACGTATTCTTATCTCTGCAGGCCGAACGGACACACACACACTCACACACACATACATACACTCTTAACCTCTCGACTCCTACCCATTAGTCGCCTCTTACGACATTCAGGGACTTCTTGCCACGGACGTATTCTTATCTCTGCGAGCCGAACGGACATACACACACACTCACACACACACGCACGCTCACACGCAGACACACACACGCACACACGCACACGCACTCGCACTCGCACACACTCTCCACCTCTCGACTCCTACCTATTAGTCGCCTCTTACGACAGGCAGGGCCTTCTTGCCTCGGCCGTGTTCTTATCTCTGCAAGCCGAACGGACACACACACATACTTACACACGCACACACACACGCACACACGCACACACACATACACTCTTCACCTCTCGACTTCTACCTATTAGTCGCCCTTTACAACAGGTAGGGCCTTCTTGCCACAGCCATGTTCTTATCTCTGCGAGCCGAACGGACATACACACACACTCACACACACACACGCACGCTCACACGAAGACACACACACGCACACACGCACACGCACACGCACACACTCTCCACCTCTCGACTCCTACCTATTAGTCGCCTCTTACGACAGGCAGGGCCTTCTTGTCTCGGCCGTGCTCTTATCTCTGCAAGCCGAACCGACACACACACATACTTACACACGCACACACACACGCACACACGTACACTCTTCACCTCTTGACTCCTACCAATTAGTCGCCTCTTACGATAGGCAGGGCCTTCTTGCCTCGGCCGTATTCTTATCTCTGCAAGCCAAACGGACATACACACATACACAAACACTCACACACGCACACACACTTACACAGGCACACACACACACACATACATTCTTCACCTCTCGACTCCTACCCATTAGTCACCTCTTACGACAGGCAGGGCCTTCTTGCCACGGCCGTGTTCTTATCTCTGCGAGCCGACCGCACACACACACTTACACGCACACAGGCACACACGCACACACGCACACGCACACGCACACGCACACACTCTCCACCTCTCGACTCCTATCCATTAGTCGCCTCTTACGACATTCAGGGACTTCTTGCCACGGACGTATTCTTATCTCTGCAAGCCGAACGGACACACACACATACTCACACACGCGCACACACACGCACACACGCACACACACATACACTCTTTACCTCTCGACTCCTACCCATTAGTCGCCCCTTACAACAGGCAGGGCCTTCTTGCTACAGCCATGTTCTTATCTCTGCGAGCCGAACGGATATACACACACACTCACACACACACGCACGCTCACACGCAGACACACAGACGCACACACGCACACGCACACGCACACGCACACACTCTCCACCTCTCGACTCCTACCTATTAGTCGCCTCTTAGGACAGGCAGGGCCTTCTTGCCTCGGCCGTGTTCTTATCTCTGCAAGCCAAACAGACACACACACACACACACATACACACACACTTACACACGCACACACACCTACACACGCACACACACACATACACTCTTCACCTCTCGACTCCTACCCATTAGTCGTCCCGTACGACAGGCAGGGCCTTCTTGCCACGGCCGTGTTCTCATATCTGCGAGCTGACCGGAAACACACACACACATACACACACACACACTCACACAGGCACGCACAAACGCACACACACACATACTCTCTTCACCTCTCGACTTCTACCCATTATTCTCCTCTTACGATAGGCAGGGACTTCTTGCCACGGCCGTGTTCTTATCTCTGCAGGCCGAACGGACACACACACGCACACACACACACACGCACACGCACACACTCTCCACCTCTCGACTCCTATCCATTAGTCGCCTCTTACGACAGGCCACCGCTGTTTTCTCATCTCTGCGAGCGAAGGGCACACACACATACTATAACTGGAATTCCACGCGGTGAAGTATATGAAAATTCGAGGTATGGATCGATAATTAATTTTCAACGGAAGATTTAAGCACCGTCTAATTTGTTTGCGGGATACAATAGTTTTTTTTTAAATATTATTTGCTGTTAGTTTTTATTTTCATATTTACAAATACTTTAACAGTTTTTTTTAAAGATTATTTGCGGTTTATTTTATTAATTAAATATTTACACATACCTATTTTAATTTTGTAAACTGCGTCTAAGGGGGGGTTATATATTTGAGATTTATTTTTTTATATTATTTTCTGCGCACGCACTTGAGCTCACGTGGTGTCCTATTTGCGGTAATTATTTTTTTTTTGGTTGGTATTGAACCGCACACCCCTTAGCGTCCGGTACTTTTTATACGTCTTACCTTTCATTTTGTTCTGTTAAATAGAAATAACTTATGAATTTTTGTTAGGCAAGTAGAAGCCGCATTTTTATATTATTTTTTTATTAAGCCTATGGTAAAGTTAAATAATATTGTAATATGTATTTATTTTCAACTATCTTGGGAATCTATTTAATAAAATTGACTAAATTCTAATCTGACAATTTCATTTATTTTTTTTTATTTATTCAGGTTGTATACTGTTACTTAGTATTTTAGTAGTAAACCTATTGGTAAGTTGGTGGTTTATTGAATAGTAACGTAGGGAAGGCTGTGGGCCAATTTACCTGGCGCCCCTGATATAACTTCGGATTTTTTTTTGTTTTGTGGACCGCACGACCATCTCCACTGTTTTGTCTAGCCGCGAGCCATTCCCAGACTGGCCGTATAGTACTGACCGTATAGTACTTTTCTTTCGGGGTGTACGTCTGATTTATATTTGGTACAATTTGTAATTTTTTTATATAGATTCGGTTTTGTACGCCACATATTTTGGCGCCCAACGTGGGGCCCTTAATTAATTAACCTTTTTTTGTCAACCCCTTGTGTAGATTCCTCTTAATTAGTTAACCTAACGTGTTTGGGCTTTAATTGACTAACTTTGATTTATTTACTTTACCACTGGTTTTGCACTTAGTAGTAGTCTTAGAACTTCGTGTTTAGTGGAAGTGTATGCCAAGAAGTGCTTACTAGTTTTTTTTGTGTGACGTGAAGTTGGAAGAAGCCAAAAATGGAACTTAAAAGAAGATACTTTGAAGTGGTGTTGTGGAACTTAGAAGAATTATGGATATATTAGGACTTTGAAATATTTCTATTTCAGTTGGAGTTCAAATTTATTTTTTTGAGAAGTTGGACTTCGAAATTCTACATTGTGGTTTAACTTACTTATGTTAGGGAATGTAAAATCTTTTTTTGAGATTATGTTGTGACTTGTAATTTGTTCTGAAACAATGAAATTTTGAAAATCTTTTGTGAAATTTTATAGATTGAATAAAGCGACTATTACTTTTATTTTGCTTTTGGTTTGCTCCCATTAATAAAGTAAACTGTACCTGTGTGTTAATATTTTTACTTATATCTTGATTTTGTTTGAATATTTGCTCCTTTCGGTTGATACATTCGGATTTTTTTAAATTTTGAACTTTGGCAAGATGGTGCGAAAACTTGTACCCAACTACTTAAGGAAAGAGGAACTGGAATATGAACTCAAAATTCGTGGAGTGTCTACTGGCACTGTTGAGTCTATGAGGTCTAGTCTGTCTGATGCACTTAGTCGTGAGGCAGCAAATGAAAGCTTTAGATATCCTGAGCACCCATTCACCTTTTCACAGGATAAAACTGCAATCGAGACTAAACTTGCAGAGCTGAATACGGCTGTTGGAAAGTTTGCCGGAACTCCTACTTGTGCTGAGTCCTTGAGATTGCGGACACAGATTAACCATGTCTTGGGGAGAATTGATCTTATGGTATTGCCAACAGGTGATGATGCAGACGCAGCCCAGGTTGTTAAGTCAGACTTTCTTGCTGAGATTTTGAAGTTGTCACAGGATTTACATGATAAGCAGCATCCAATCGGATCTGGTTCGGTACCAGTAGCGCTCGATGTGATTTCGGTTTTAAATCAGTCTTTTCAGGCAGGGGTAGGACAAGTTCATGCTTCTTCTCCTGGAGCAATGTCACAAGCTGGTAATAATGTTCTTTCAGGGTCTGTCTCTAGTTTTTCTTCTGGGATGATACTTCCCCATAAATGGGGAATAGAAAAGTTTTCAGGTTCTGCTAGGGGTATGTCTATTTCTGCATTTTTTGAGATGGTGAATGAATTGAGTCTCGCTCGTCATGTACCAGATAGTATACTTTTGGAATCAGGTATAGATTTATTTTCGGATAAAGCCTATCAGTTTTATAAAGATGTTCGTCTACGTGTAGGGAGTTGGGCTGAATTAGTTGAAGAGTTTCGTAGGGAGTACCTGTCAGCTCACCATGGGGAAGCGCTTTTTGAAGAGCTTCGGAGGAGAACTCAGCATTCGTCTGAGACTATTGGAGTTTACTTGGCAATAATGAATAGTTACTTTAATCGCTTGCGTTGTCATGTTCCAGAGGAAGTTAAATTGTCTATAGTTATTAGGAATTTGCATCCGTTCTATCAAGATAGATTACGTGATCCTTTGCCAGGTACCTTGGAGGAACTTCGTGTTCTATGTCGCAGTATGGAGGAAAGACGTGATTGTATTAGGAACTATGTTGAACCGAATAGTAGGAAAATGAATACTTTGGAAAAGGACCTAGCTTATATCAGTGTGGATGCTGAAAGTTTTAGTAGTGTTAGTGAGGGTCCTGTTGCTTCATCCGAATCGGAGTCGGCTAGAGGAAAGTTTAGGACTTTAATCTGTTATCGTTGTAATAAGTCAGGCCATAAGGCAGTAGGGTGTCTAATGAAGAAGGAGGCTGTTCACTGTTTTAAGTGTAAGAAAGAAGGGTTTACAGTCAGAACTTGTCCTTCGTGTAATTCGGGAAACGGAAGGAAGCGCACCTAACTGGTCGAAGAGGTGTTGCCGACGTTGACTCGACCAACCTACGTCCTATTTTAGACTTTATTTTACATCATTCCGAAGGAGATGAACGTCCATATTTGAAAGTTAAAGTCTTAGGAAAGGAAATTTTGGGATTATTGAATTCTGGTGCTTCAAAGACCATTGTAGGAAAAACTGGTTGGAAATTTTTACAAAACTTGGGTTTAGAGTTGTATACTTCGAAGAAGACCGTTTGTAGAGTGGCGAATGGTCAGATGTGTGAATCGTTGGGGGAATGTTTAGTACCTTTCATGGTTAGGGATCGCTTGCGTGTCTTGCCAGTATTAGTTATTTTGGACGTACCGCACATTCTGATTTTAGGATCTGATTTTTGGCGTGTTATGGGTATCGTTCCAGATTTGAGGCATAACGAATGGTATTTTTCGGACGCTCCAGCAATGGTAGGTTTAGTGGATCATCTCCGAGGTCAAACTATTTTGACCGATGCAGAGAAGTCGCAATTGGAGGAAGTTATTAATAGAAGTCGTGAACTAATGGGCACTTCTCTTGGTTGTACTGATGTCACTGAGCATGTGATTGTTTGTAAATCTGCACCCATAAAACAACGTTACCATCCTGTATCCCCAGTAATCCAAAGCCATATTGATAAAGAGCTAGAAGATATGTTGGCGAAAGGAGTAGTGGAGCGATCGAATAGTGCTTGGTCGTCCCCGATTCTCTTGGTGAAGAAAAAGGTTCCAGAAGGTGAAGAACCAAAATGGAGGTTCTGCGTAGACTATCGAAAGCTCAATGCCGTAACAGAGAGAGATGGCTACCCATTACCGTACATCTCTAATATTTTAAATAAATTGAAGAACGCGCATTATCTTTCCACCATAGACATTAAGTCGGCGTATTGGCAGGTACCTGTTGCTAAGGCTTCCAGGCCTTATACTGCTTTTACGGTTCCTGGTCGAGGTCTTTTTCAGTTTTGCAGAATGCCTTTTGGATTACATAATGCCCCGGCTACATGGCAGAGGTTGATAGATCGTGTCCTCGGTCCGGAGTTGGAACCCTATGTTTTTACTTACTTGGATGACGTGGTCATCGTGACAAAGTCTATTGAAGAACATGTAAGGATCTTAGAGGAAGTCTTTAGACGCTTGAGAGAAGCTAAGTTAACCGTTAGCTGGGATAAATGTCAATTTTGTAGACCGGAACTAAAGTATTTGGGTCATGTGGTTGATAGGAATGGACTACATGTTGATGGTGATAAGGTCAAGGCTATGCTACGTATCCCAACACCCACATCCGTCAAGGAAGTTCGTAGCATCATAGGCACATTTTCCTGGTATCGAAGATTTATTCCTTCCTTTGCGACACTACTAGCTCCAATTACAGCGATATTGAAGAAAGGAAGAAAATTCAATTGGACCCCGAGTTGTGAAGAATCTTTTCAGAAAATAAAAGAATGTCTAGTTTTTGCTCCGATACTTAATTGTCCTGACTACAATTTGCCTTTTGTTGTCCAATGTGATGCCTCAGGATATGGAGTGGGCGCCGTGTTATTGCAGCCAGGCCCGGATGGTGACGAAGTAATTAGTTTCCTGAGCAGATCACTAACGCGTCAAGAAAGGAATTTTTCCACGACGGAACGGGAATGTTTAGCTGTGTTATGGGCAGTCGAAAAACTGCGTCCTTATTTGGAGGGTGTTCCGTTTACGGTCGTGACTGATCACGCATTTCTCGTATGGCTTCAAAATTTGAAGGATCCTACTGGAAGATTAGCTCGATGGGCGGTAAGATTGCAACAATATGACTTTAAGATTGTGCATCGGAAAGGAAAAGAACATGTTGTCCCCGATTTGTTATATCGGTCAGTTCCTGTGCTTGATATGGTTGAAGAGGTTGTACCGCTTCCTAGTGGTGATAGTTGGTATGATAAACTTTGTAGAAAAATCGAGTCTAATCCCTTGAAGTATCCTCAGTGGAGAATGTCTGGTGGCAAACTTTATAAATACATCCGTCCCAGTCATGGATTTTTGGTCGAGGAAGTGGACAATTGGAAGAAAGTCGTTCCTAAGGGTCAACGATTGGAAGTGCTGAAGTTGTGTCATGATAGTCCTTTAGCAGGTCATATGGGGATCCTGAAAACTTATAAGCGTATTAACGAGAAGTATTTTTGGCCGAAACTGCGGAGTGATGTGTCTCGTTACGTTGGACGTTGCTCACTGTATGCCATGCATAAGGTGGAACAAGGTAAGCCCAAAGGCTTTATGACTCCTCAACCTAAAGCTACTCAACCTTGGGAGATAGTAGCAACCGATCTTATGGGACCTTTCCCAAGATCAACTCAAGGCTATAAGTTTATCTTAGTGGTAATGGATGTGTTTAGTAAATTTTCTTTGGTATTTCCGTTGCGATCCTCAAAAGCCGTGCATGTCGTTAAGAAAATAGAAGAAGAAGTTTTTCTCGTATTTGGAGTTTCACGTCTGTTACTATGTGATAATATTGTCCAGTATACTTCGGGTATTTTCAAGAAAATGATGGAAACCTATGGTGTCTCAGTTCGTTATAATGCGTTGTATCATCCACAGTGCAATCCATCTGAACGCTATAACCGAACCCTTAAAACAATGATGGCAACTTATATAGCTGACAACCATAGGAAGTGGGATGAAAATTTGGCCAAACTAGCATGTGCTACGCGCACTGCATACCACGAGTCGACTGGTCAAAATCCCTACTTCATAAATTTCGGTCGGAAGATGGTAGTGGATGGACGAGATTTTTCCCGAAAGGACAAACTCGGAGACCCAGAGGACGAAGTAGCTAAAATGGGATATAATCGATCGCGTGGACTCCAGGAATTATTTGTTGATGTTAGAAAACGTTTAGATAAAGCTTCGGCTAAGTGTGAGAAGACCTATAATCTACGGAGACGTCCAGAGGAATTTCAGCCCCATCAGTCAGTATGGCGGAGAAATTTTGTGTTGTCAGATGCCGCTAAATATTTCACGAAAAAGTTAGCTCCTAGATGGATAGGACCCTACTTCGTGAAGAAGAAAGTTTCCCCCTGGACATATAGTTTAGAGGATGAAAATGGCAAGGATCAAGGTATTTGGAATATTAAGGATTTAAGGATTAGTAACCCGACTGGTGATCCCGATAGGATTTAGGTCGGAGTAGAACGGACTAGCAAAAGTTTTGTCTAGTCTAAGTAAATTTAGTTAGTCTTCTGAAATTGGTTGTATTTATTTTTTTTTGTTGTGTCCGTGAAGGATGACTGAGTGTTGGCTATGATCGGTTCTTAGGATGTATTTGGATGGTCAACCGATTCGTTTTTTTTTGTGTTAGGTAGCCAATACGAAGTCGTAGGGTTGCGGTAGCCCTAATTTCTTTTGATTTATGGAATTGAATGTCACTTAGCTTTGGTCAGAAATATGTTGTCTTCGATGATATGGCGTTGGGATTTGTTTTGATGTTAGTAAGCCATTCTATTTAATTGGGATTTTTTCGAAGCCACATAATTATGTTTTGGTGAATCTTGTTGGATAATAGCTTAGTTTTGGATGATTCACTAAATTTCGTTGTATACGGATTTAAATTCTGAAAGACCTATCTCATTTTTATTTTAATGAACAATTGGAATTACACTACTGTTTCGGTAGATGTTTCTCGCAGTATCAGTAAGAGTGGAATGGTGGAGAGTTTCTTATGGACTCATGTTATGCGAGGTATAGTGAAGTACTAGCGATGCCCCAGAGCTGGGAGGTCGCGAATAAGGGCAACATCCAGTAACCGACCTAATCAGTGTTGTCAGATTGACGTTGGAATTTGAAACTATTCTACTTGATCTCATACGATGAGAGATGACTGTTGTGTGGAAGTGGAGTAAGTGTTGTAAGTAAGTTGTTGCTTTGTGCGTGTGGTTTGAGATTGGTATGTCTTTCGTTGTCCAAGTACTTGCGCATGGTGAAGACGGTGTGGATGATGATTGTGTTGTGGACTTCGCTCGGAGTTTAGGTAGTGCGTCGCTAGCGCGAGGGAAAATTTTCTTCGTCTAGTTTTTCCTCGTAAATTTCCCTCTGGGAAAGGAAGGTGTTGTTACGTTCCAAATTTAAAGTAGAAAGTCCCACCTCTATTTTATCAAAATTTAAATAATTCAGGACGTGTAAGAGCGGTTGCCTATAATATATTATAAGCAAGGTGGCGAAAATAAAATTAGTAATTTTCAAATAGGGGTAATGTCTGTCAAATTGTGCTGAAGTTAAGGGAACACGTCCTCTTTTTTGTGAAGAAACTAATTTAGATCGTTCTTTCTAGAGTTATCTTGGAAGAATTGGGATCATAAAATTGAAATTTTTGAATCTCGGTATTATTCGGTGACCTCCGTGTGTCAAGTTGTCAAGTGTTCGAAAGAGGACGGAAAGAAAGGGATTCTAGGTTTGACGGTGTTACTGAAAGGTTGGGCTAGATTAAAAACGGCATTTTGTTTTTTGCTTTTGCTGCTGTTCCATGTGGGATCTGGACTAGTCCGAACCGTGTGGATATTCAAGAGGATTTGCTGCCTTCGTGGAAGGGTTTTTTGGAATATCCACAATTTCGCTAAAAAAAAGCGGATCTACAGTACACGTGAATACCGGGAGTCGTATTTAGATCAAGAAATTAGCCTTAATCACGAGTCCAAATAGCCGACTACGCTTCGGTCCAATTTGGGATATTTCAAACCCCTAATCTGGCTAAGAAGGGTGAGTGTTAGAACATTTCGTTTTTAATTAATTAAAAAGTTGTAGTTATTTTTTTATCCCATCTCTAAAAAGCTATTCACATTTTTATCAGTTTTCATACATTCAAGTTCGGAGACAAGTTTTTTTTTGTATTGCTCCGTTATCGCCAAAAGGCAGATAAACAAAGTGTTAAAATCAATATATTTATTTCCAAATAATTATTTTAGACACAGATGGTAATTATTGTTTTCTTGCTTCAGGGTTGGTTTGTTTGTTTTTTTTCCTGCTTCTTCTTCTTCGTATTTTTCCGTCTGGCTGTAATTTTTAACTTTTCAACATTGTCACACAAGTCTATGTACAGCGACAATCGTATGGGATTTTGGATTGAAGACACGCTGAACTGTAACTGGAATTCCACGCGGTGAAGTATATGAAAATTCGAGGTATGGATCGATAATTAATTTTCAACGGAAGATTTAAGCACCGTCTAATTTGTTTACGGGATACAATAGTTTTTTTTTAAAGATTATTTGCTGTTAGTTTTTATTTTCATATTTACAAATACTTTAACAGTTTTTTTTTAAAGATTATTTGCGGTTTATTTTATTAATTAAATATTTACACATACCTATTTTAATTTTGTAAACTGCGTCTAAGGGGGGGTTATATATTTGAGATTTATTTTTTTATATTAATTTCTGCGCACGCACTTGAGCTCACGTGGTGTCCTATTTGCGGTAATTATTTTTTTTTGGTTGGTATTGAACCGCACACCCCTTAGCGTCCGGTACTTTTTATACGTCTTACCTTTCATTTTGTTCTGTTAAACAGAAATAACTTATGAATTTTTGTTAGGCAAGTAGAAGCCGCATTTTTATATTAATTTTTTATTAAGCCTATGGTAAAGTTAAATAATATTGTAATATGCATTTATTTTCAACTATCTTGGGAATCTATTTATTAAAATTGACTAAATTCTAATCTGACAATTTCATTTATTTTTTTTTATTTATTCAGGTTGTATACTGTTACTTAGTATTTTAGTAGTAAACCTATTGGTAAGTTGGTGGTTTATTAAATAGTAACGTAGGGAAGGCTGTGGGCCAATTTACCTGGCGCCCCTGATATAACTTCGGATTTTTTTTTGTTTTGTGGACCGCACGACCATCTCCACTGTTTTGTCTAGCCGCGAGCCATTCCCAGACTGTCACCGTATAGTACTTTTCTTTCGGGGTGTACGTCTGATTTATATTTGGTTCATTTTGTAATTTTTTTATATAGATTCGGTTTTGTACGCCACAATACACTCACACACACACAAACACGCACACACGCACACACACATACATTCTTCACCTCTCGACTCCTACCCATTAGTCGCCTCTTACGACAGGCAGGGCCTTCTTGCCACGGCCGTGTTCTCATCTCTGCGAGCCGATCGGACACACACACACTGACACACACACATACACACACACACTCACACACGCACGCACACACGCACAGACACACATACACTCTTTACCTCTCGACTCCTACCCATTATTCTCCTCTTACGACAGGCAGGGAATTCTTGCCACGGCCGTGTTCTTATCTCTGCAACCCGAACGGACACACACACATACTCACACACGCACACGCACACGCACACGCACACACTCTCCACCTCTCGACTCCTATCCATTAGTCGCCTCTTACGACAGGCAGGGCCTTCTTGCCTCGGCCGTGTTCTTATTTCTGCAAGCCGAACGGACACACACACATACTCACACACGCACACACACACGCACACATGCACACACACATACACTCTTCACCTCTCGACTCTTACCTATTAGTCGCCTCTTACGATAGGCAGGGCCTTCTTGCCTCGGTCGTGTTCTTATTTCTGCAAGCCGAACTAACACACACACATACTCACACACGCACACACAGACGCACACACGCACACACACACATACACTCTTCACCTCCCGACTCCTACTTATTAGTCGCCCCTTACAAGAGGCAGATCCTTCTTGCCTCGGCCGTATTCTTATCTCTGCAAGCCAAACGGACACACACACATACACACACACTCACACACGCACACACACGCACACAGGCACACACACACACATACACTCTTCACCTCTCGACTCCTACCCATTAGTCGCCTCTTACGACAGGCAGGGCCTTCTTGCCACGGCCGTGTTCTTATCTCTGCGAGCCGACCGCACACACACACACTCACACACACACATACACACACACTTACACGCACACAGGCACACACGCACACATGCACACGCACACGCAAACGCACACGCACACACTCTCCACCTCTCGACTCCTATCCATTAGTCGCCTCTTAATACAGGCAGGGCCTTCTTGCCACGGACGTATTCTTGTCTCTGCGGGCCGAACGGACACACACACTCACACACACACACACACATACACTCTTAACCTCTCGACTCCTACCCATTAGTCGCCTCTTACGATATTCAGGGACTTCTTGCCACGGACGTATTCTTATCTCTGCAAGCCGAACGGACACACACACATACTCACACACGCGCACACACACGCACACACGCACACACACATACACTCTTCACCTCTCGACTCCTACCTATTAGTCGCCCCTTACAACAGGCAGGGCCTTCTTGCCACAGCCATGTTCTTATCTCTGCGAGCCGAACGGACATACACACACACTCACACACACACGCACGCTCACACGCAGACACACACACGCACACACGCACACGCACACGCACACTCACACACTCTCCACCTCTCGACTCCTACCTATTAGTCGCCTCTTACGACAGGCAGGGCCTTCTTGCCTCGACCGTGTTCTTATCTCTGCAAGCCGAACGGACCCACACACAAACTCACACACGCACACACACACGCACACACGCACACACACATACACTCTTCACCTCTCGACTCCTACCTATTAGTCGCCTCTTACGATAGGCAGGGCCTTCTTGCCTCGGTCGTGTTCTTATTTCTGCAAGCCGAACTAACACACACACATACTCACACACGCACACACACACGCACACACATACACTCTTCACCTGTCGACTCCTACCCATTAGTCGCCTCCTACGACAGGCAGGAACTTCTTGCCACGGCCGAGTTCTTATCTCTGTGAGCCGAACGGACACACACACTGACACACACACGCACGCACACACACACACCCACACACAAATACACTCTTCACCTCTCGACTCCTACCCATTAGTCGCCTCTTACGAAAGGCAGGGCCTTCTTGCCACGGCCGTGTTCTTATCTCTGCAAGCCGAACGGACACACACACATACTCACACACGCACACACAAATACACACGCACACAGGCACACCCACACACACATACACTCTTCACCTCTCGACTCCTACCTATTAGTCGCCTCTTACGACAGGCAGGGCCTTCTTGCCTCGGCCGTGTTCTTATCTCTGCAAGCCGAACGGACACACACACATACTCACATACGCACACACACACGCACACACGCACACACACACATACACTCTTCACCTCTCGACTCCTACCTATTAGTCGCCACTTACGATAGGCAGGGCCTTCTTGCCTCGGTCGTGTGCTTATTTCTGCAAGCCGAACTAACACACACACATACTCACACACGCACACACACACTCACACACGCACACACACACATACACTCTTCACTTCCCGACTCCTACTTATTAGTCGCCCCTTACAAGAGGCAGATCCTTCTTGCCTTGGCCGTATTCTTATCTCTGCAGCCAAACAAACACACACACATACACACACACTCACAAACGCACACACACGCACACACACACACACATACACTCTTCACCTCTCGACTCCTACCCATTAGTCGCCTCTTACGACAGGCAGGGCCTTCTTGCCACGGCCGTGTTCTTATCTCTACGAGCCGACCCCACACACACACACTCACACACACATACACACACATTTTCACGCACACAGGCACACATGCATACACGCACACGCAAACGCACACGCACACGCACACGCACACACTCTCCACCTCTCGACTCCTATCCATTAGTCGCCTCTTAAGACAGGCAGGGCCTTCTTGCCACGGACGTAATCTTATCTCTGCAGGCCGAACGGACACACACACACTCACACACACACATACACTCTTAACCTCTCGACTCCTACTCTTTAGTCGCCTCTTACGACATTCAGGGACTTCTTGCCACGGACGTATTCTTATCTCTGCGAGCCGAACGGACATACACACACACTCACACACACACGCACGCTCTCACGCAGACACACACACGCACACACGCACACGCACACGCACACGCACACACTCTCCACCTCTCGACTCCTACCTATTAGTCGCCTCTTACGACAGGCAGGGCCTTCTTGCCTCGGCCGTGTTCTTATCTCTGCAAGCCGAACCGACAGAGATACATACTTACACACGCACACACACACGCACACACGCACACACACATGCACTCTTCACCTCTCGACTCCTACCTATTAGTCGCCCCTTACAACAGGCAGGGCCTTCTTGCCACAGCCATGTTCTTATCTCTGCGAGCCGAACGGACATACACACACACTCACACACACACGCACGCTCTCACGCAGACACACACACGCACACACGCACACGCACACGCACACGCACACACTCTCCACCTCTCGACTCCTACCTATTAGTCGCCTCTTACGACAGGCAGGGCCTTCTTGCCACAGCCATGTTCTTATCTCTGCGAGCCGAACGGACATACACACACACTCACACACACACGCACGCTCACACGAAGATACACACACGCACACACGCACACGCACACGCACACGCACACACTTTCCACCTCTCGACTCCTACATATTAGTCGCCTCTTACGACAGGCAGGGCCTTCTTGCCTCGGCCGTATTCTTATCTCTGCAAGCCGAACGGACACACACACATACTTACACACGCACACACACACGCACACACGCACACACACGTACACTTTTCACCTCTCGACTCCTACCAATTAGTCGCCTCTTACGATAGGCATGTCCTTCTTGCCTCGGCCGTATTCTAATCTCTGCGAGCCGAACGGACACACATATACATACACACACACACACTTACACACGCACACACAAACGATCACACACACACACATACATTCTTCACCTCTCGGCTCCTACCCATTAGTCGCCTCTTACGACAGGCAGGGCCTTCTTGCCACGGCCGTGTACTTGTCTCTGCGAGCCGACCGCACACACACACACACTTACACGCACACAGGCACACACGCACACACACACACGCACACGCACACGCACACGCACACACTCTCCACCTCTCCACTCCTACCTATTAGTCGCCTCTTAGGACAGGCAGGGCCTTCTTGCCTCGGCCGTGTTCTTATCTCTGCAAGCCAAACGGACATACACACATACACACACACTCACACACGCACACTCACGCACACAGGCACACACACACACATACATTCTTCACCTCTCGGCTCCTATCCATTAGTCGCCTCTTACGACATTTAGGGACTTTTTGCCACGGACGTATTCTTATCTCTGCAAGCCGAACGGACACACACACATACTTACACACGCACACACACACGCACACACGCACACACACGTACACTCTTCACCTCTCGACTCCTACCAATTAGTCGCCTCTTACGATAGGCAGGGCCTTCTTGCCTCGGCCGTATTCTTATCTCTGCAAGCCAAACGGACATACACACATACACACACACTCACACACGCACACTCACGCACACAGGCACACACACACATACATTCTTCACCTCTCGGCTCCTACCCATTAGTCGCCTCTTACGACAGGCAGGGCCTTCTTGCCACGGCCGTGTTCTTATCTCTGCGAGCCTACCGCACACACACACACACTTACACGCACACAGGCACACACGCACACACACACACGCACACGCACACGCACACGCACACACTCTCCACCTCTCGACTCCTATCCATTAGTCGCCTCTTACGACATTCAGGGACTTCTTGCCACGGACGTATTCTTATCTCTGCAAGCCGAACGGACACACTCACACACACACGCACGCTCACACGCAGACACACACACGCACACACGCACACGCACACGCACACGCACACACTCTCCACCTCTCCACTCCTACCCATTAGTCGCCTCTTACGACAGGCATGTCCTTTTTGCCTCGGCCGTATTCTAATCTCTGCGAGCCGAATGGACACACACACACATACATACACACACACACTCACACACGCACAAACACACAAACACCCACACACGCACACACACATACACTATTCACCTCTCGACTCCTACCTATTAGTCGCCCCTTACAAGAGGCAGGGCCTTCTTGCATCGGCCGTATTCTTATATCTGCAAGCCAAACAGTCACACACACATACTCACACACTTACACACGCACACACACGCACACACGCACACACACACACATACCCTCTTCACCTCTCGACTCTTACCCATTAGTCGCCTCTTACGACAGGCAGGGCCTTCTTGACACGGCCGTGTTCTCATTTCTGCGAGCCGACCTGACATACACACACGCATACACAAACACACGCACACAGGCACACACACACACACACGCACACGTAGACGCACACGCACACACTCTCCAACTCTCGACTCCTATCCATTAGTCGCCTCTTAAGACAGACAGGGCCCTCTTGCCACGGACGTATTCTTATCTCTGCGAGCCGAACAGACACACACACACTCAAACACATACGCACACACGCATACACACACGCACACACGCACACACGCACGCACACATACACTCTTCACCTCTTGACTCCTACCCATTAGTCGTCTTTTACGACAGGCAGGCACTACTTGCCAAAGCTGAGTTCTTATCTCTGTAAGCCGAACGGACACACACACTCACACACACACGAACGCACACACGCACACACACGCACACACACACACACACACACACAAATACACTCTTCACCTCTCGACTCCTACCCATTAGTCGCCTCTTACGACAGGCATGTCCTTCTTGCCTCGGCCGTATTTTTATCTCTGCAAGCCGAACGGACACACACACACACACGCACACACACACACGCACACACAAACACACGCACACAGGCACACACACATACACTCTTCACCTCTCGACTCCTACTTATTAGTCGCCCCTTAAAAAAGGCAAGGCCTTCATGCCTCGGCCGTATTCTTATCTCTGCAAGCCAAACAGACACACACACACATACACACACACTTACACACGCACACACACGCACACACGCACACACACACACATACACTCTTCACCTCTCGACTCCTACCCATTAGTCGTCTTTTACGACAGGCAGGCACTACTTGCCAAAGCTGAGTTCTTATCTCTGTAAGCCGAACGGACACACACACTCACACACACACGAACGCACACACGCACACACACGCACACACACACACACACACACACAAATACACTCTTCACCTCTCGACTCCTACCCATTAGTCGCCTCTTACGACAGGCATGTCCTTCTTGCCTCGGCCGTATTTTTATCTCTGCAAGCCGAACGGACACACACACACACACGCACACACACACACGCACACACAAACACACGCACACAGGCACACACACATACACTCTTCACCTCTCGACTCCTACTTATTAGTCGCCCCTTACAAAAGGCAAGGCCTTCTTGCCTCGGCCGTATTTTTATCTCTGCAAGCCAAACAGACACACACACATACACACACACTTACACACGCACACACACGCACACACTCACACACACACATACACTCTTCACCTCTCGACTCCTACCCATTAGTCGCCTCTTACGACAGGCATGGCCTTCTTGCCACCGCTGTTTTCTTATCTCTGCGAGCGAAGGGACACACACACATACACACACACTCACACACACACGCACACGCACACACTCTCCACCTCTTGACTCCTATCCATTAGTCGCCTCTTACGACAGGCATGGCCTTCTTGCCACCGCTGTTTTCTTATCTCTGCGAGCGAAGAGACACACACACACTTACACACACTCACACACACACACGCACACACGCACGCACACACGCACACACTTTTATATTAATTTTTTATTAAGCCTATGGTAAAGTTAAATAATATTGTAATATGCATTTATTTTCAACTATCTTGGGAATCTATTTATTAAAATTGACTAAATTCTAATCTGACAATTTCATTTATTTTTTTTTATTTATTCAGGTTGTATACTGTTACTTAGTATTTTAGTAGTAAACCTATTGGTAAGTTGGTGGTTTATTGAATAGTAACGTAGGGAAGGCTGTGGGCCAATTTACCTGGCGCCCCTGATATAACTTCGGATTTTTTTTTGTTTTGTGGACCGCACGACCATCTCCACTGTTTTGTCTAGCCGCGAGCCATTCCCAGACTGTCACCGTATAGTACTTTTCTTTCGGGGTGTACGTCTGATTTATATTTGGTTCATTTTGTAATTTTTTTATATAGATTCGGTTTTGTACGCCACAATACACTCACACACACACAAACACGCACACACGCACACACACATACATTCTTCACCTCTCGACTCCTACCCATTAGTCGCCTCTTACGACAGGCAGGGCCTTCTTGCCACGGCCGTGTTCTCATCTCTGCGAGCCGATCGGACACACACACACTGACACACACACATACACACACACACTCACACACGCACGCACACACGCACAGACACACATACACTCTTTACCTCTCGACTCCTACCCAATATTCTCCTCTTACGACAGGCAGGGAATTCTTGCCACGGCCGTGTTCTTATCTCTGCAACCCGAACGGACACACACACATACTCACACACGCACACGCACACGCACACGCACACACTCTCCACCTCTCGACTCCTATCCATTAGTCGCCTCTTACGACAGGCAGGGCCTTCTTGCCTCGGCCGTGTTCTTATTTCTGCAAGCCGAACGGACACACACACATACTCACACACGCACACACACACGCACACACGCACACACACATACACTCTTCACCTCTCGACTCTTACCTATTAGTCGCCTCTTACGATAGGCAGGGCCTTCTTGCCTCGGTCGTGTTCTTATTTCTGCAAGCCGAACTAACACACACACATACTCACACACGCACACACAGACGCACACACGCACACACACACACATACACTCTTCACCTCCCGACTCCTACTTATTAGTCGCCCCTTACAAGAGGCAGATCCTTCTTGCCTCGGCCGTATTCTTATCTCTGCAAGCCAAACGGACACACACACATACACACACACTCACACACGCACACACACGCACACAGGCACACACACACACACATATACTCTTCACCTCTCGACTCCTACCCATTAGTCGCCTCTTACGACAGGCAGGGCCTTCTTGCCACGGCCGTGTTCTTATCTCTGCGAGCCGACCGCACACACACACACTCACACACACACATACACACACACTTACACGCACACAGGCACACACGCACACATGCACACGCACACGCAAACGCACACGCACACACTCTCCACCTCTCAACTCCTATCCATTAGTCGCCTCTTAATACAGGCAGGGCCTTCTTGCCACGGACGTATTTTTGTCTCTGCGGGCCGAACGGACACACACACTCACACACACACACACACACATACACTCTTAACCTCTCGACTCCTACCCATTAGTCGCCTCTTACGATATTCAGGGACTTCTTGCCACGGACGTATTCTTATCTCTGCAAGCCGAACGGACACACACACATACTCACACACGCGCACACACACGCACACACGCACACACACATACACTCTTCACCTCTCGACTCCTACCTATTAGTCGCCCCTTACAACAGGCAAGGCCTTCTTGCCACAGCCATGTTCTTATCTCTGCGAGCCGAACGGACATACACACACACTCACACACACACGCACGCTCACACGCAGACACACACACGCAC
>NW_027311936.1:15000-20000 GCF_040954645.1 Diabrotica undecimpunctata | reverse complement strand
CTGCAAGCCGAACTAACACACACTCATACTCACACACGCACACACACGCACACACGCACACACACACATACACTCTTCACCTCTCGACTCCTACTTATTAGTCGCCCACTCTTCACCTCTCGACTCCTACCCATTAGTCGCCCGGTACGATTTGCATGGCCTTCTTGCCACGGCTGTTTGCTTATCTCTGCGAGCCGAAGGGACACACACACATACACACACATACACTCACAAACACACACACACGCACGCATACACGCACACACACATACACTCACACACACACAAACACGCACACACGCACACACACATACATTCTTCACCTCTCGACTCCTACCTATTAGTCGCCTCTTACGACAGGCAGGGCCTTCTTGCCTCGGCCGTGTTCTTATCTCTGCGAGCCGACCGCACACACACACACACTCACACACACACATACACACACACTTACACGCACACAGGCTCACACGCACACATGCACACGCACACGCACACGCACACGCACACACTCTCCACCTCTTGACTCCTATCCATTAGTCGCCTCTTAAGACAGGCAGGGCCTTCTTGCCACGGACGTATTCTTATCTCTGCAAGCCAAACGGACACACACACATACTCACACACGCACACACACACGCACACACGCACACACACAAATACACTCCTCACCTCTCGACTCCTACCTATTAGTCGCCTCTTACGTTAGGCAGGGCCTTCTTGCCTCGGTCGTGTTCTTATCTCTGCAAGCCGAACTAACACACATTCATACTCACACACGCACACACACGCACACACGCACACACACACATACACTCTTCACCTCTCGACCCTACTTATTAGTCGCCCACTCTTCACCTCTCGACTCCTACCCATTAGTCGCCCGGTACGATTTGCATGGCCTTCTTGCCACGGCTGTTTGCTTATCTCTGCGAGCCGAACGGACACACACACACTCACACACACACACGCACACACGCACGCACACACGCACACACTCATACACTCACACACACACATACATTCTTCACCTCTCGACTCCTACCTATTCGTCGCCTCTTACGACAGGCAGGGCCTTCTTGCCTCGGCCGTGTTCTTATCTCTGCAAGCCGAACGGACACACACACATACTCACACACGCACACACACACGCACACACGCACACACACACATACACTCTTCACCTCTCGACTCCTATCTATTAGTCGCCTCTTACGATAGGCAGGGCCTTTTTGTCTCGGTCGTGTTCTTATTTCTACAAGCCAAACTAACACACACACATACTCACACAAGCACACACACACGCCCACATGCACACACACACATACACTCTTCACCTCCCGACTCCTACTTATTAGTCGCCCCTTACAAGAGGCAGATCCTTCTTGCCTCGGCCGTATTCTTATCTCTGCAAGCCAAACGGACACAGACACATACACACACGCATACAGGCACACACACACACATACACTCTTCACCTCTCAACTCCTACCCATTAGTCGCCTCTTACGACAGGCAGGGCCTTCTTGCCACGGCCGTGTTCCTATCTCTGCGAGCCGACCGCACACACACACACACACACATACATACACACTTACACGCACACAGGCACACACGCACACATGCACACGCAAACGCACACGCACACGCACACACTCTCCACCTCTCGACTCCTATCCATTAGTCGCCTTTTAAGACAGGCAGGGCCTTCTTGCCACGGACGTATTCTTATCTCTGCGGGCCGAACGGACACACACACACTCACACACACACACACACATACACTCTTAACCTCTCGACTCCTACCCATTAGTCGCCTCTTACGATATTCAGGGAATTCTTGCCACGGACGTATTTGCAAGCCAAACGGACACACACATACTCACACACGCGCACACACACGCACACACGCACACACACATACACTCTTCACCTCTCGACTCCTACCTATTAGTCGCCCCTTACAACAGGCAGGGCCTTCTTGCCACAGCCATGTTCTTATCTCTGCGAGCCGAACGGACATACACACACACTCACACACACACGCACGCTCACACGCAGACACACACACGCACACACTCACACGCACACGCACACTCACACACTCTCCACCTCTCGACTCCTACCTATTAGTCGCCTCTTACGACAGGCAGGGCCTTCTTGCCTCGGCCGTGTTCTTATCTCTGCAAGCCGAACGGACACACACATATACTCACACACTCACACACACACGCACACACGCACACACACATACACTCTTTACCTCTCGACTCCTACCTATAAGTCGCCTCTTACGATAGGCAGGGCCTTCTTGCCTCGGTCGTGTTCTTATTTCTGCAAGCCGAACTAACACATGTGATGGGTAGCTCTTTCGGGGCGACAGACTCAGTAAAACACAGGTTTGAAATAAAAATAAATCTATTAATTTAGTATATACAATAAATAAAAATTAAAAAAAGGAATTCTACGTTGTATACTTATAAAACAAAAACAAAATGAATTCTACGTTTCCGTCTGGGTCCCGCGATGAATGAATTCCCCGGCAAACGTCTATAAAAGAAAAGAAATTAATTAGTACTACTAATATACTCGCTTTCGCTTCAATTCAGCGAAAGCTCCGAATATGCTCGCAAACAAAATATTTAGCTGTGCAGACCCGCGGCAATGTTCAATACACAATGCCGACGGGTTCCGCTTGGCTAAGGACAGAGTATGATCCTCAATACGGAAATCTCTGTCCCGGTTGGTTCTGTGCAGATCCACGGTAATGCTCAATACGCAATACCGATGGGTTTCGCTTGGTTAGGGACAGAGTATGATCCTCAATACGGAACTATCTCTGTCCAGAATGGCTCGCTGGTTCACTACACCAGCAAGTCAGGGAGCCTAGAGCGCTAGCTACAAGACTGTCTAATTCCGCTATTCACACGCCTTAAATAGCCGTTTGAATCCCACTACGCCGTCAGGTTGTAGAAGCGGATGCGCAAATATTGACACTCCCACGGTTCGAACTGTTAAACGATCAGAGCATCGTTACACACACACATACTCACACACGCACACACACACACGCACACACATACACACACATAAACTCTTCACCTGTCGACTCCTACCCATTAGTCGCCTCCTACGACAGGCAGGAACTTCTTGCCACGGCCGAGTTCTTATCTCTGTGAGCCGAACGGACACACACACTGACACACACACGCACGCACACACACACACACACACAAATACACTCTTCACCTCTCGACTCCTACCCATTAGTCGCCTCTTACGAAAGGCAGGGCCTTCTTGCCACGGCCGTGTTTTTATCTCTGCAAGCCGAACGGACACACACACATACTCACACACGCACACACACACACACGCACACAGGCACACACACACACATACACTCTTCACCTCTCGACTCCTACCTATTAGTCGCCTCTTACGACAGGCAGGGCCTTCTTGCCTCGGTTGTGTTCTTATCTCTGCAAGCCCAACATACACACACACATACTCACACACGCACACACAGACGCACACACGCACACACACACACATACACTCTTCACCTCTCGACTCCTACCTATTAGTCGCCTCTTACGATAGGCAGGGCCTTCTTGCCTCGGTCGTGTTCTTATTTCTGCAAGCCGCACTAACACACACACATACTCACACACGCACACACACACGCACACACGCACACACACATACACTCTTCACCTCCCGACTCCTACTTATTAGTCGCCCCTTACAAGAGGCAGATCATTCTTGCCTCGGCCGTATTCTTATCTCTGCAGCCAAACAGACACACACACATACACACACACTCACACACGCACACACACGCACACAGGCACACACATACACACATACACTCTTCACCTCTCGACTCCTACCCATTAGTCGCCTCTTACGACAGGCAGGGCCTTCTTGCCACGGCCGTGTTCTTATCTCTGCGAGCCGACCGCACACACACACACTCACACACACACATACACACACACTTACACGCATACAGGCACACACGCATACACGCACACGCAAACGCACACGCACACGCACACGCACACACTCTCCACCTCTCGACTCCTATCCATTAGTCGCCTCTTAAGACAGGCAGGGCCTTCTTGCCACGGACGTATTCTTATCTCTGCAGGCCAAACGGACACACACACACTCACACACACACACACATACACTCTTAACCTCTCGACTCCTACCCATTAGTCGCCTCTTACGACATTCAGGGACTTCTTGCCACGGACGTATTCTTATCTCTGCGAGCCGAACGGACATACACACACACTCACACACACACGCACGCTCACACGCAGACACACACACGCACACACGCACACGCACACGCACACGCACACACTCTATACCTCTCGACTCCTACCTATTAGTCGCCTCTTACGACAGGCAGGGCCTTCTTGCCTCGGTCGTGTTCTTATTTCTGCAAGCCGAATTAACACACACACATACTCACACACGCACACACACACGCACACACACACACATACACTCTACACCTCCCGACTCCTACTTATTAGTCGCCCCTTACAAGAGGCAGATCCTTCTTGCCTCGGCCGTATTCTTATCTCTGCAGCCAAACGGACACACACACATACACACACACTCACACACGCACACACACGCACACAGGCACACACACACACGCATACACTCTTCACCTCTCGACTCCTACCCATTAGTCGCCTCTTACGACAGGCAGGGCCTTCTTGCCACGGCCGTGTTCTTATCTCTGCGAGCCGACCGCACACACACACACTCACACACACACTCACACACACATACACACACACTTACACGCACACAGGCACACACGCACACACGCACACGCAAACGCACACGTACACGCACACGCACACACCCTCCACCTCTCGACTCCTATCCATTAGTCGCCTCTTAAGACAGGCTGGGCCTTCTTGCCCCGGACGTATTCTTATCTCTGCAGGCCGAACGGACACACACACACTCACACAAAC
>NW_027311936.1:0-12500 GCF_040954645.1 Diabrotica undecimpunctata | reverse complement strand
CGGCCGTATTCTTATCTGTGCAAGTCGAACGGACACACACACCCATACACACACACACTTACACACGCACAAACACATACACACGTACACACAAACGAACACACGCACACACACGTACATTCTTCATCTCTCGACTCCTACCCATTAGTCGCTCCTTACAGCAAGCATGGCCTTCTTGCCTCGGCCGTATTCTTATCTCTGCAAGCCAAACAGACACACACACATACACACACACACCTACACACGCACACACACGCACACACGCACACACACACACACACATACACTCTTCACCTCTCGACTCCTAACCATTAGTCGCCTCTTACGACAGGCAGGGCCTTCTTGCCACGGCCGTGTTCTCATCTCTGTGAGCCGACCGGACGCACATACACTGACACACACATACACACACACACTTACACACGCACGCACACACGCGCAGACATACATACACTCTTCACCTCTCGACTCCTACCCATTATTCTTCTCTTACGACAGGCAGGGCCTTCTTGCCTCGGCCGTATTCTTATCTCTGCAAGCCAAACGGACACACACACATATACACACACACTCACACACGCACAAACACACGCACACACACACACACACACACATACACTCTTCACCTCTCGACTCCTATTCATTAGTCGCCTCTTACGACAGGCATGGACTTATTGCCTCGGCCGTATTCTAATCTCTGCGAGCCGAACGGACACACACATACATACACACACACACACTCACACACATACACACACACACACTCACAAACACACACACGCACACATGCACGCACACACGCACACACACATACATTCTTCACCTCTCGACTCCTATCTATTAGTCGCCTCTTACGACAGGCAGGGCCTTCTTGCCTCGGCCGTGTTCTTATCTCTGCAAGCCGAACGGACACACACACACGCACACACACACAAACACACGCACACAGGCACACACACATACACTCTTCACCTCTCGACTCCTACTTATTAGTCGCCCCTTACAAGAGGCAGGGCCTTCTTGCCTCGGCCGTATTCTTATCTCTGCAAGCCAAACAGACACACACACACACATACACACACACTTACACACGCACACACACCCACACACGCACACACACACATACACTCTTCACCTCTCGACTCCTACCCATTAGTCGTCCCGTACGACAGGCAGGGCCTTCTTGCCACGGCCGTGTTCTCATATCTGCGAGCTGACCGGAAACACACACACTGACACACACACATACACACACACACTCACACAGGCACGCACAAACGCACACACACACATACACTCTTCACCTCTCGACTTCTACCCATTATTCTCCTCTTACGATAGGCAGGGACTTCTTGCCACGGCCGTGTTCTTATCTCTGCAGGCCGAACGGACACACACACGCACACACACACACACACGCACACGCACACACTCTCCACCTCTCGACTCCTATCCATTAGTCGCCTCTTACGACAGGCCACCGCTGTTTTCTCATCTCTGCGAGCGAAGGGCACACACACATACTATAACTGGAATTCCACGCGGTGAAGTATATGAAAATTCGAGGTATGGATCGATAATTAATTTTCAACGGAAGATTTAAGCACCGTCTAATTTGTTTGCGGGATACAATAGTTTTTTTTTAAATATTATTTGCTGTTAGTTTTTATTTTCATATTTACAAATACTTTAACAGTTTTTTTTTAAGATTATTTGCGGTTTATTTTATTAATTAAATATTTACACATACCTATTTTAATTTTGTAAACTGCGTCTAAGGGGGGGTTATATATTTGAGATTTATTTTTTTATATTATTTTCTGCGCACGCACTTGAGCTCACGTGGTGTCCTATTTGCGGTAATTATTTTTTTTTTGGTTGGTATTGAACCGCACACCCCTTAGCGTCCGGTACTTTTTATACGTCTTACCTTTCATTTTGTTCTGTTAAATAGAAATAACTTATGAATTTTTGTTAGGCAAGTAGAAGCCGCATTTTTATATTATTTTTTTATTAAGCCTATGGTAAAGTTAAATAATATTGTAATATGTATTTATTTTCAACTATCTTGGGAATCTATTTATTAAAATTGACTAAATTCTAATCTGACAATTTCATTTATTTTTTTTTATTTATTCAGGTTGTATACTGTTACTTAGTATTTTAGTAGTAAATCTATTGGTAAGTTGGTGGTTTATTGAATAGTAACGTAGGGAAGGCTGTGGGCCAATTTACCTGGCGCCCCTGATATAACTTCGGATTTTTTTTTGTTTTGTGGACCGCACGACCATCTCCACTGTTTTGTCTAGCCGCGAGCCATTCCCAGACTGTCACCGTATAGTACTTTTCTTTCGGGGTGTACGTCTGATTTATATTTGGTACAATTTGTAATTTTTTTATATAGATTCGGTTTTGTACGCCACATATTTTGGCGCCCAACGTGGGGCCCTTAATTAATTAACCTTTTTTTGTCAACCCCTTGTGTAGATTCCTCTTAATTAGTTAACCTAACGTGTTTGGGCTTTAATTGACTAACTTTGATTTATTTACTTTACCACTGGTTTTGCACTTAGTAGTAGTCTTAGAACTTCGTGTTTAGTGGAAGTGTATGCCAAGAAGTGCTTACTAGTTTTTTTTTGTGTGAAGTGAAGTTGGAAGAAGCCAAAAATGGAACTTAAAAGAAGATACTTTGAAGTGGTGTTGTGGAACTTAGAAGAATTATGGATATATTAGGACTTTGAAATATTTCTATTTCAGTTGGAGTTCAAATTTATTTTTTTGAGAAGTTGGACTTCGAAATTCTACATTGTGGTTTAACTTACTTATGTTAGGGAATGTAAAATCTTTTTTTGAGATTATGTTGTGACTTGTAATTTGTTCTGAAACAATGAAATTTTGAAAATCTTTTGTGAAATTTTATAGATTGAATAAAGCGACTATTACTTTTATTTTGCTTTTGGTTTGCTCCCATTAATAAAGTAAACTGTACCTGTGTGTTAATATTTTTACTTATATCTTGATTTTGTTTGAATATTTGCTCCTTTCGGTTGATACATTTTTTTTAAATTTTGAACTTTGGCAAGATGGTGCGAAAACTTGTACCCAACTACTTAAGGAAAGAGGAACTGGAATATGAACTCAAAATTCGTGGAGTGTCTACTGGCACTGTTGAGTCTATGAGGTCTAGTCTGTCTGATGCACTTAGTCGTGAGGCAGCAAATGAAAGCTTTAGATATCCTGAGCACCCATTCACCTTTTCACAGGATAAAACTGCAATCGAGACTAAACTTGCGGAGCTGAATACGGCTGTTGGAAAGTTTGCCGGAACTCCTACTTGTGCTGAGTCCTTGAGATTGCGGACACAGATTAACCATGTCTTGGGGAGAATTGATCTTATGGTATTGCCAACAGGTGATGATGCAGACGCAGCCCAGGTTGTTAAGTCAGACTTTCTTGCTGAGATTTTGAAGTTGTCACAGGATTTACATGATAAGCAGCATCCAATCGGATCTGGTTCGGTACCAGTAGCGCTCGATGTGATTTCGGTTTTAAATCAGTCTTTTCAGGCAGGGGTAGGACAAGTTCATGCTTCTTCTCCTGGAGCAATGTCACAAGCTGGTAATAATGTTCTTTCAGGGTCTGTCTCTAGTTTTTCTTCTGGGATGATACTTCCCCATAAATGGGGAATAGAAAAGTTTTCAGGTTCTGCTAGGGGTATGTCTATTTCTGCATTTTTTGAGATGGTGAATGAATTGAGTCTCGCTCGTCATGTACCAGATAGTATACTTTTGGAATCAGGTATAGATTTATTTTCGGATAAAGCCTATCAGTTTTATAAAGATGTTCGTCTACGTGTAGGGAGTTGGGCTGAATTAGTTGAAGAGTTTCGTAGGGAGTACCTGTCAGCTCACCATGGGGAAGCGCTTTTTGAAGAGCTTCGGAGGAGAACTCAGCATTCGTCTGAGACTATTGGAGTTTACTTGGCAATAATGAATAGTTACTTTAATCGCTTGCGTTGTCATGTTCCAGAGGAAGTTAAATTGTATATAGTTATTAGGAATTTGCATCGGTTCTATCAAGATAGATTACGTGATCCTTTGCCAGGTACCTTGGAGGAACTTCGTGTTCTATGTCGCAGTATGGAGGAAAGACGTGATTGTAATAGGAACTAAGTTGAACCGAATAGTAGGAAAATGAATACTTTGGAAAAGGACCTAGCTTATATCAGTGTGGATGCTGAAAGTTTTAGTAGTGTTAGTGAGGGTCCTGTTGCTTCATCTGAATCGGAGTCGGCTAGAGGAAAGTTTAGGACTTTAATCTGTTATCGTTGTAATAAGTCAGGCCATAAGGCAGTAGGGTGTCTAATGAAGAAGGAGGCTGTTCACTGTTTTAAGTGTAAGAAAGAAGGGTTTACAGTCAGAACTTGTCCTTCGTGTAATTCGGGAAACGGAAGGAAGCGCACCTAACTGGTCGAAGAGGTGTTGCCGACGTTGACTCGACCAACCTACGTCCTATTTTAGACTTTATTTTACATCATTCCGAAGGAGATGAACGTCCATATTTGAAAGTTAAAGTCTTAGGAAAGGAAATTTTGGGATTATTGGATTCTGGTGCTTTAAAGACCATTGTAGGAAGAACTGGTTGGAAATTTTTACAAAACTTGGGTTTAGAGTTGTATACTTCGAAGAAGACCGTTTGTAGAGTGGCGAATGGTCAGATGTGTGAATCGTTGGGGGAATGTTTAGTACCTTTCATGGTTAGGGATCGCTTGCGTGTCTTGCCAGTATTAGTTATTTTGGACGTACCGCACATTCTGATTTTAGGATCTGATTTTTGGCGTGTTATGGGTATCGTTCCAGATTTGAGGCATAACGAATGGTATTTTTCGGACGCTCCAGCAATGGTAGGTTCAGTGGATCATCTCCGAGGTCAAACTATTTTGACCGATGCAGAGAAGTCGCAATTGGAGGAAGTTATTAATAGAAGTCGTGAACTAATGGGCACTTCTCTTGGTTGTACTGATGTCACTGAGCATGTGATTGTTTGTAAATCTGCACCCATAAAACAACGTTACCATCCTGTATCCCCAGTAATCCAAAGCCATATTGATAAAGAGCTAGAAGATATGTTGGCGAAAGGAGTAGTGGAGCGATCGAATAGTGCTTGGTCGTCCCCGATTCTCTTGGTGAAGAAAAAGGTTCCAGAAGGTGAAGAACCAAAATGGAGGTTCTGCGTAGACTATCGAAAGCTCAATGCCGTAACAGAGAGAGATGGCTACCCATTACCGTACATCTCTAATATTTTAAATAAATTGAAGAACGCGCATTATCTTTCCACCATAGACATTAAGTCGGCGTATTGGCAGGTACCTGTTGCTAAGGCTTCCAGGCCTTATACTGCTTTTACGGTTCCTGGTCGAGGTCTTTTTCAGTTTTGCAGAATGCCTTTTGGATTACATAATGCCCCGGCTACATGGCAGAGGTTGATAGATCGTGTCCTCGGTCCGGAGTTGGAACCCTATGTTTTTACTTACTTGGATGACGTGGTCATCGTGACAAAGTCTATTGAAGAACATGTAAGGATCTTAGAGGAAGTCTTTAGACGATTGAGAGAAGCTAAGTTAACCGTTAGCTGGGATAAATGTCAATTTTGTAGACCGGAACTAAAGTATTTGGGTCATGTGGTTGATAGGAATGGACTACATGTTGATGGTGATAAGGTCAAGGCTATGCTACGTATCCCAACACCCACATCCGTCAAGGAAGTTCGTAGCATCATAGGCACATTTTCCTGGTATCGAAGATTTATTCCTTCCTTTGCGACACTACTAGCTCCAATTACAGCGATATTGAAGAAAGGAAGAAAATTCAATTGGACTTCGAGTTGTGAAGAATCTTTTCAGAAAATAAAAGAATGTCTAGTTTCTGCTCCGATACTTAATTATCCTGACTACAATTTGCCTTTTGTTGTCCAATGTGATGCCTCAGGATATGGAGTGGGCGCCGTGTTATTGCAGCCAGGCCCGGATGGTGACGAAGTAATTAGTTTCCTGAGCAGATCACTAACGCGTCAAGAAAGGAATTTTTCCACGACGGAACGGGAATGTTTAGCTGTGTTATGGGCAGTCGAAAAACTGCGTCCTTATTTGGAGGGTGTTCCGTTTACGGTCGTGACTGATCACGCATTTCTCGTATGGCTTCAAAATTTGAAGGATCCTACTGGAAGATTAGCTCGATGGGCGGTAAGATTGCAACAATATGACTTTAAGATTGTGCATCGGAAAGGAAAAGAACATGTTGTCCCCGATTTGTTATATCGGTCAGTTCCCGTGCTTGATATGGTTGAAGAGGTTGTACCGCTTCCTAGTGGTGATAGTTGGTATGATAAACTTTGTAGAAAAATCGAGTCTAATCCCTTGAAGTATCCTCAGTGGAGAATGTCTGGTGGCAAACTTTATAAATACATCCGTCCCAGTCATGGATTTTTGGTCGAGGAAGTGGACAATTGGAAGGAAGTCGTTCCTAAGGGTCAACGATTGGAAGTGCTGAAGTTGTGTCATGATAGTCCTTTAGCAGGTCATATGGGGATCCTGAAAACTTATAAGCGTATTAACGAGAAGTATTTTTGGCCGAAACTGCGGAGTGATGTGTCTCGTTACGTTGGACGTTGCTCACTGTATGCCATGCATAAGGTGGAACAAGGTAAGCCCAAAGGCTTTATGACTCCTCAACCTAAAGCTACTCAACCTTGGGAGATAGTAGCAACCGATCTTATGGGACCTTTGCCAAGATCAACTCAAGGCTATAAGTTTATCTTAGTGGTAATGGATGTGTTTAGTAAATTTTCTTTGGTATTTCCGTTGCGATCCTCAAAAGCCGTGCATGTCGTTAAGAAAATAGAAGAAGCTACTCAACCTTGGGAGATAGTAGCAACCGATCTTATGGGACCTTTCCCAAGATCAACTCAAGGCTATAAGTTTATCTTAGTGGTAATGGATGTGTTTAGTAAATTTTCTTTGGTATTTCCGTTGCGATCCTCAAAAGCCGTGCATGTCGTTAAGAAAATAGAAGAAGAAGTTTTTCTCGTATTTGGAGTTCCACGTCTGTTACTATGTGATAATGGTGTCCAGTATACTTCGGGTATTTTCAAGAAAATGATGGAAACCTATGGTGTCTCAGTTCGTTATAATGCGTTGTATCATCCACAGTGCAATCCATCTGAACGCTATAACCGAACCCTTAAAACAATGATGGCAACTTATATAGCTGACAACCATAGGAAGTGGGATGAAAATTTGGCCAAACTAGCATGTGCTACGCGCACTGCATACCACGAGTCGACTGGTCAAGATCCCTACTTCATAAATTTCGGTCGGAAGATGGTAGTGGATGGACGAGATTTTTCCCGAAAGGACAAACTCGGAGACCCAGAGGACGAAGTAGCTAAAATGGGATATAATCGATCGCGTGGACTCCAGGAATTATTTGTTGATGTTAGAAAACGTTTAGATAAAGCTTCGGCTAAGTGTGAGAAGACCTATAATCTACGGAGACGTCCAGAGGAATTTCAGCCCCATCAGTCAGTATGGCGAAGAAATTTTGTGTTGTCAGATGCCGCTAAATATTTCACGAAAAAGTTAGCTCCTAGATGGATAGGACCCTACTTCGTGAAGAAGAAAGTTTCCCCCTGGACATATAGTTTAGAGGATGAAAATGGCAAGGATCAAGGTATTTGGAATATTAAGGATTTAAGGATTAGTAACCCGACTGGTGATCCCGATAGAATTTAGGTCGGAGTAGAACGGACTAGCAAAAGTTTTGTCTAGTCTAAGTAAATTTAGTTAGTCTTCTGAAATTGGTTGTATTTATTTTTTTTTGTTGTGTCCGTGAAGGATGACTGAGTGTTGGCTATGATCGGTTCTTAGGATGTATTTGGATGGTCAACCGATTCGTTTTTTTTTGTGTTAGGTAGCCAATACGAAGTCGTAGGGTTGCGGTAGCCCTAATTTCTTTTGATTTATGGAATTGAATGTCACTTAGCTTTGGTCAGAAATATGTTGTCTTCGATGATATGGCGTTGGGATTTGTTTTGATGTTAGTAAGCCATTCTATTTAATTGGGATTTTTTCGAAGCCACATAATTATGTTTTGGTGAATCTTGTTGGATAATAGCTTAGTTTTGGATGATTCACTAAATTTCGTTGTATACGGATTTAAATTCTGAAAGACCTATCTCATTTTTATTTTAATGAACAATTGGAATTACACTACTGTTTCGGTAGATGTTTCTCGCAGTATCAGTAAGAGTGGAATGGTGGAGAGTTTCTTATGGACTCATGTTATGCGAGGTATAGTGAAGTACTAGCGATGCCCCAGAGCTGGGAGGTCGCGAATAAGGGCAACATCCAGTAACCGACCTAATCAGTGTTGTCAGATTGACATTGGAATTTGAAACTATTCTACTTGATCTCATACGATGAGAGATGACTGTTGTGTGGAAGTGGAGTAAGTGTTGTAAGTAAGTTGTTGCTTTGTGCGTGTGGTTTGAGATTGGTATGTCTTTCGTTGTCCAAGTACTTGCGCATGGTGAAGACGGTGTGGACGATGATTGTGTTGTGGACTTCGCTCGGAGTTTAGGTAGTGCGTCGCTAGCGCGAGGGAAAATTTTCTTCGTCTAGTTTTTCCTCGTAAATTTCCCTCTGGGAAAGGAAGGTGTTGTTACGTTCCAAATTTAAAGTAGAAAGTCCCACCTCTATTTTATCAAAATTTAAATAATTCAGGACGTGTAAGAGCGGTTGCCTATAATATATTATAAGCAAGGTGGCGAAAATAAAATTAGTAATTTTCAAATAGGGGTAATGTCTGTCAAATTGTGCTGAAGTTAAGGGAACACGTCCTCTTTTTTGTGAAGAAACTAATTTAGATCGTTCTTTCTAGAGTTATCTTGAAAGAATTGGGATCATAAAATTGAAATTTTTGAATCTCGGTATTATTCGGTGACCTCCGTGTGTCAAGTTGTCAAGTGTTCGAAAGAGGACGGAAAGAAAGGGATTCTAGGTTTGACGGTGTTACTGAAAGGTTGGGCTAGATTAAAAACGGCATTTTGTTTTTTGCTTTTGCTGCTGTTCCATGTGGGATCTGGACTAGTCCGAACCGTGTGGATATTCAAGAGGATTTGCTGCCTTCGTGGAAGGGTTTTTTGGAATATCCACAATTTCGCTAAAAAAAAGCGGATCTACAGTACACGTGAATACCGGGAGTCGTATTTAGATCAAGAAATTAGCCTTAATCACGAGTCCAAATAGCCGACTACGCTTCGGTCCAATTTGGGATATTTCAAACCCCTAATCTGGCTAAGAAGGGTGAGTGTTAGAACATTTCGTTTTTAATTAATTAAAAAGTTGTAGTTATTTTTTTATCCCATCTCTAAAAAGCTATTCACATTTTTATTAGTTTTCATACATTCAAGTTCGGAGACAAGTTTTTTTTTGTATTGCTCCATTATCGCCAAAAGGCAGATAAACAAAGTGTTAAAATCAATATTTTTAATTCCAAATAATTATTTTAGACACAGATGGTAATTATTGTTTTCTTGCTTCAGGGTTGGTTTGTTTGTTTTTTTTCCTGCTTCTTCTTCTTCGTATTTTTCCGTCTGGCTGTAATTTTTAACTTTTCAACATTGTCACACAAGTCTATGTACAGAGACAATCGTATGGGATTTTGGATTGAAGACACGCTGAACTGTAACTGGAATTCCACGCGGTGAAGTATATGAAAATTCGAGGTATGGATCGATAATTAATTTTCAACGGAAGATTTAAGCACCGTCTAATTTGTTTACGGGATACAATAGTTTTTTTTTAAAGATTATTTGCTGTTAGTTTTTATTTTCATATTTACAAATACTTTAACAGTTTTTTTTTCAAGATTATTTGCGGTTTATTTTATTAATTAAATATTTACACATACCTATTTTAATTTTGTAAACTGCGTCTAAGGGGGGGTTATATATTTGAGATTTATTTTTTTATATTAATTTCTGCGCACGCACTTGAGCTCACGTGGTGTCCTATTGGCGGTAATTATTTTTTTTTGGTTGGTATTGAACCGCACACCCCTTAGCGTCCGGTACTTTTTATACGTCTTACCTTTCATTTTGTTCTGTTAAATAGAAATAACTTATGAATTTTTGTTAGGCAAGTAGAAGCCGCATTTTTATATTATTTTTTTATTAAGCCTATGGTAAAGTTAAATAATATTGTAATATGCATTTATTTTCAACTATCTTGGGAATCTATTTATTAAAATTGACTAAATTCTAATCTGACAATTTCATTTATTTTTTTTTATTTATTCAGGTTGTATACTGTTACTTAGTATTTTAGTAGTAAACCTATTGGTAAGTTGGTGGTTTATTGAATAGTAACGTAGGGAAGGCTGTGGGCCAATTTACCTGGCGCCCCTGATATAACTTCGGATTTTTTTTTGTTTTGTGGACCGCACGACCATCTCCACTGTTTTGTCTAGCCGCGAGCCATTCCCAGACTGTCACCGTATAGTACTTTTCTTTCGGGGTGTACGTCTGATTTATATTTGGTTCATTTTGTAATTTTTTTATATAGATTCGGTTTTGTACGCCACAATACACTCACACACACACAAACACGCACACACGCACACACACATACATTCTTCACCTCTCGACTCCTACCCATTAGTCGCCTCTTACGACAGGCAGGGCCTTCTTGCCACGGCCGTGTTCTCATCTCTGCAAGCCGAACGGACACACACACATACTCACATACGCACACACACACGCACACACGCACACACACACATACACTCTTCACCTCTCGATTCCTACCTATTAGTCGCCACTTACGATAGGCAGGGCCTTCTTGCCTCGGTCGTGTGCTTATTTCTGCAAGCCGAACTAACACACACACATACTCACACACGCACACACACACGCACACACGCACACACACACATACACTCTTCACTTCCCGACTCCTACTTATTAGTCGCCCCTTACAAGAGGCAGATCCTTCTTGCCTTGGCCGTATTCTTATCTCTGCAGCCAAACAAACACACACACATACACACACACTCACAAACGCACACACACGCACACACACACACACACATACACTCTTCACCTCTCGACTCCTACCCATTAGTCGCCTCTTACAACAGGCAGGGCCTTCTTGCCACGGCCGTGTTCTTATCTCTACGAGCCGACCCCACACACACACACTCACACACACATACACACACATTTTCACGCACACAGGCACACACGCATACACGCACACGTAAACGCACACGCACACGCACACGCACACGCACACACTCTCCACCTCTCGACTCCTACCTATTAGTCGAATCTTACGACAGGCTGGGCCTTCTTGCCTCGGCCGTGTTCTTATCTCTGCAAGCCGAACCGACAGAGATACATACTTACACACGCACACACACACGCACACACGCACACACACATGCACTCTTCACCTCTCGACTCCTACCTATTAGTCGCCCCTTACAACAGGCAGGGCCTTCTTGCCACAGCCATGTTCTTATCTCTGCGAGCCGAACGGACATACACACACACTCACACACACACGCACGCTCACACGAAGATACAAACACGCACACACGCACACGCACACGCACACGCACACACTTTCCACCTCTCGACTCCTACATATTAGTCGCCTCTTACGACAGGCAGGGCCTTCTTGCCTCGGCCGTGTTCTTATCTCTGCAAGCCGAACGGACACACACACATACTTACACACGCACACACACACGCACACACGCACACACACGTACACTTTTCACCTCTCGACTCCTACCAATTAGTCGCCTCTTACGATAGGCATGTCCTTCTTGCCTCGGCCGTATTCTAATCTCTGCGAGCCGAACGGACACACACATACATACACACACACTTACACACGCACACACAAACGATCACACACACACACATACATTCTTCACCTCTCGGCTCCTACCCATTAGTCGCCTCTTACGACAGGCAGGGCCTTCTTGCCACGGCCGTGTTCTTATCTCTGCGAGCCGACCGCACACACACACACACTTACACGCACACAGGCACACACGCACACACACACGCACACGCACACGCACACGCACACACTCTCCACCTCTCCACTCCTACCTATTAGTCGCCTCTTAGGACAGGCAGGGCCTTCTTGCCTCGGCCGTGTTCTTATCTCTGCAAGCCAAACGGACATACACACATACACACACACTCACACACGCACACTCACGCACACAGGCACACACACACACATACATTCTTCACCCCTCGGCTCCTATCCATTAGTCGCCTCTTACGACATTTAGGGACTTTTTGACACGGACGTATTCTTATCTCTGCAAGCCGAACGGACACACACACATACCTACACACGCACACACACACGCACACACGCACACACACGTACACTCTTCACCTCTCGACTCCTACCAATTAGT
>NW_027311935.1:280000-304999 GCF_040954645.1 Diabrotica undecimpunctata | reverse complement strand
TTTTAAATACCATTTCAAATCATATTGAATTACACACGGAAAACGAGGAAGTTAAAAAAAGTAAAAAAGAATTTTTCCAACAACAAGCTCTAACCACATTTTTGGCAGGCCTAAGAGAACCCCTAGGATCAACAATTCGATCCATGAGACCACCCAATCTCGCTCTTGCTATCCAATATATTCAGGAAGAAAATAACATTAGATATCTCCAAAAAACTCATAACTATTCCTTGCCATCTTCTAATAAACCATCTGTGACTTCACAAACACAGAGATCCAATTTAACTCATACACCTGCTCCTACACGATGGCAGCCTGAGGTGCCTAAGCCCCAATGGCCACAGCCATTCTTTAGACCAAATCAAATTCCTGTGCAACAACAATCATTCAATAATAGTCCAAGAGGGACATTTCAACCCCCTAGATTCCAACAAAATCATCAACTCACTCCATATGTACAAAATTCTAGGGCTAATCAACCCAATTTTCATAAACCAGTTCCATCTCAATCATATAAGCCAACACCTATGAGCGTATCTACACGCCAAACCGGCTTTAATAGACCCCAATCTCAAAGAAACTTCCGCTTTCAACAAACAGCCAGCTCCCGATTCACCGTAGAAGAACTCTTTAATATCGAACAAGAGGAAAATAATTACGATGAAGGTATAGACAATGACACATACCCAGATTACACTTATTATGAGCAAGAAAGCCAAGAATATGAGGAAGATGTAAATTTTCAAACGTTTCAAGACGAAAAAGAAGAAACGTAGTAGAATTGCATTCCTATGCCGACAAAAGAGAGCTTCCTTACATTAAAATTCAAAATCCCCATCTTAAACTTCTTATTGATACAGGAGCCACTAAATCTTTCCTTAATCCTGATATAGCCAATAAATTCTACAAGAATAATATTACATATGAACCATTTATCGTTACATCAATTTTTCAAAATCATTCACAGGATTATTGTGTAGAAATCCCAATTTTTCCCGAATTTAACTCCGATATTAACCTAAAATTTTATCTTTTCAAATTTCACAAGACATTTGACGGTCTTATCGGCCTCGATAATCTTAAACTTCTAAAAGCAAATCTCGATTTTACCCAAGCTACTCTTATTACAGAGCATTCTATCCTTCCTATTAATTACTACGTCACAAACAAAGCCCAATTCTATACAGTCCAGCTAGAGCCCCAATCAATTACCCAAGTCCGCTTGCCAGTAAAGGAAACATCAGGTACAATCGTCATCCCAAAACAAGAAGTCGAAGGTGCCATCCTAAGAGAAACTCTCACCATTGCTTGTAATCAACTCGCCTGGACCGAGCTAGTCAATAACACCGATGAATACATCCAAGTAGCATTAACTGATCCCATTAAAAGTCAACCCATAAATCTCGAGGAATATCATATATATACGTCAGATATCATACCTACCGAAGACAGTAATCTAAAAGATGTCGATCCTCTCCTTAGAACCGATCATCTTAATACCGAAGAAGAATCTCACCTAAGACGACTGTGCAGGAAGTTTGCAGAGATATTTCATCATCCAGACGATCCTTTAACATTTACTAACCAAATAAAGCACCATATACGAACCAAAGACGAAGTTCCAGTTTATACCAAGTCATATCGGTATCCACACATCCATAAAGAAGAAGTACGTAAGCAGATCACTTCGATGCTTGATCAAGGAATTATCAGACCGAGCCAATCACCCTGGTCATCTCCAATCTGGGTCGTTCCAAAGAAACCAGATGCCTCAGGAAAAATTAAATGGAGAATAGTTGTCGACTGCCGGAAGGTGAACGAGAAAACCATCGATGACCGATATCCAATTCCAAATATAACAGACATTCTGGACAAACTAGGACGCTGCCAATACTTCTCAACCCTAGATCTAGCCAGCGGATTCCATCAAATTGAAATGGCCGAAGAAGATATCCAGAAGACTGCATTTAACGTTGAAAATGGCCACTATGAATACATGAGAATGCCGTTCGGACTCAAAAATGCACCCTCAACATTCCAGAGAGTAATGGAGAACGTACTAAAAGGACTAATAGGAGAAATATGTCTGGTCTACATGGACGACATTATTGTATTTTCAACCTCTCTTCAAGAACATATGGTAAATCTTAAGAAAATTTTTGAAAGAATAAGAGAAACAAGATTTAAGATACAAGTTGACAAATGTGAATTCCTTAAGAAAGAAGTCGATTTTCTAGGTCACGTCGTAACCTGCGAGGGAATTAAACCAAACCCGACTAAGATTAAAGCCATCATAGACTATCCTGTACCAAAAACAACAAAAGAAATTCGAGGATTTTTAGGATTACTAGGTTACTATAGAAAATTCATAAAGGACTTTGCCAAAATTACAAAACCACTTACCATATGTCTTAAAAAGGATGCAAAAATTGAACACACCGCAGAATTCTTAAACTGTATCAAAACCTGTAAAAGCTTATTGATTAATGAACCACTTCTGCAATATCCAGACTTCACTAAACCCTTTAACCTCACAACTGATGCAAGCAACTTCGCTATAGGAGCCATACTATCACAAGGTCCAATAGGAAATGATAAACCTATCGCCTATGCATCCAGAACTTTAAATGAAACAGAACTGAAATATTCGACTATCGAAAAGGAGATGTTAGCAATTGTGTGGGCCACTAAATACTTCCGCCCATACCTTTTCGGACGAAAATTCAAAATTTTATCTAACCATCGACCTCTACAATGGCTATTTTCACTTAAAGATCCAAACTCAAAGCTTGTCAGATGGAGATTAAAGCTGGAGGAATTTGATTACGAAGTAATATATAAAAAAGGCAAATCCAACACCAATGCAGATGCTTTATCCCGTGTCGAAATTCACACGAAATAATTAAACAGTGTAGACGAGAATATGGAAGAAATAATGAAACTCCTCTCAAAAGATGACGATGATATCTCCATGATTAATCACCCCAGTTCCTTATCCGATCTGGAAGAATTTCTAACCGACCCAGCCGAAGAGTCTCAAAAAACAAATCCCTATACAATATTCTAAGAGAAACTTTTAAAAATTCAGCATTCGATCTTGTCAAATGCAACAGCCTCCTAGAAGATATAAACAGCACAGAGAGACAGAAAGAAATTATAGAGAACTATCATCAAGGGAAGACTAACCACAGAGGAATTAACGAAACCGAAGCTCAAATAAGAAAACGCTACTACTGGCCTACGCTAAAGAAAGACATCGAAGAAGTTATCAACCTTTGTGATACGTGCCAAGCTAACAAGTATGACAGAAATCCAATTAAGCCGAAATTTATGGTAACACCAACTCCAACAAAACCGTTAGAAATCATTCATATGGACACATTCCAAGCTAACGGACAAAAATTCCTTACAATAATTGATGCATTCTCGAAATATGGCCAAGCATATCCCATAGAAGGATCCAACGCAATAAATGTCCTTAATGCCTTCATGCTATTTATAACCCACCATGGACTCCCACACATGATAATCGCAGATAGTGGAACTGAATTCAAAAACGTCCTTGTTCAGGAATTTGTCGATACACACAAAATTTCGATTCACTACACAACACCAGATAATCCACAATCGAACGGAATGATAGAACGTTTTCACTCTACAATTTTGGAACACCTGAGAATACTTAGAGAAAAAAGGAAGACTCTGAGTATTAAAGAACATATGTTGTATGCTATTTTAGGATACAACAATTCCATTCATTCATCAACTAAACAAAAGCCAATCGAAATTCTAAATAGCCATATCGATCCTCAGGATCCATTTGACATCGATATTAACAGAACTCTAATAAATAACTATACACAGAGCCACAGATTAAAGATAAAAGAAATCTACAGTGAAATAAACAAAAAGCTACAAGAAACCAAACAGAAAAATATTAAAAAATAAATCAAAAAAGACAAACACCAATAACTTATAAACCCAGCACAAAAGTTTACACTAGAAAAACAGTAAAAAGAAACAAACTTCTTCCGAGATTTTCTTCCCGCATTGTGAAAAATAATAATCCCGTAACAATAGACACTCAAGATACGTCAATACACAAAAAGAACATCAAACACCAGCCAAAGACTAACGCTAAAACTGCTTTACAGATGTACCTAAGTAGCAGCCCAACAAGTTCAAATTCAAAACCTGAAGGACAATCCAGGAATCCTCCCAGTTAAACTTGGACAAGCGAGGATACAGACCAGCACTCATGACTTCATCCACTATTTCCATCTAGAACCCATCGCAGAAGAGATTGAATCCATAGAATCTCAGTATATCACCACCAACAGAGCAATAGAAAATGGACTTAGTCAACCATATTTTGACAGCCTACAAAACTTTGATAAAACTGTACAGTACCTCCTCCAAACAGCAAAAGAGAAACTAGACACAATATATCCAAAATCCAGAAGCAAAAGAGGACTTATAAACGGATTGGGAAGTGTAATAAAATCTATTTCTGGTAATCTAGATCAAGAAGATGCTGAAAGATACAACGCTGCCATTAAATCACTTGAAAATAACCAACAGAACATTATTACCAACATCAATAGCCAACTCAGTCTCAATAAAAGAATATTGACAAATTTTAACCAAACAATTTCATTACTTACACACAACCAAGAAATCATAGCTGAAGAGACAAGCAAAATTAGCTTAGAGATGAACCAATTCGTTTTCGATTTTAATGATTATATGCAAGTTCGAAATATCCTTGACCAGATAAATCTAAATTTACAAACAATTATACAAATACTGGATGATCTACAAACAGCAATTACATTTGCAAGAATCAAAACTTTACACAACGGTCTCATTAAACCTGAAGACATAAAATGGACCGTGCAAAAGATGCTTGAACACCACCCTGCATCACAGATTCCCTATATTCAGGAAGAAGACTTAACCAAATACTATGAAATCATAGACATTGATGGTTACTACACGAATCACACCCTTGTTTTCATTTTACATTTTCTTATTCTTCATTCCAAGTCGTTCACATACTTCCATTTATACTCCCTTCCAACTAATAATCACACAATAATCATTCCACCTGGTCCATACCTAGTCCACAACTCAGACCTTTTTCAATATATGGATGTACCATGCAAAAGAAGCGAATCCAAATCATTCATCTGTCCTGAAAAATTTCCACAAGAGAATGACCAGACTAATGACTGCATCATCCAAATTCTCCAGTTAATCAATGATGCTGCCCAATGCCAAAGTGTTCCCGTCACTGTCATTACAACGATCATTCAAAAAGTATCCGATGCACACTACATTGCCGTTTTTCCAAAGGCTACGAAAGTATCTACCCATTGCACCACCACTGAAATAGAAGTACTCGAAGGGACCTATCTAATTCAGTTACCGCCAGGATGTGAACTTTACTTTACTTTACTTAATCAGTAGACCCATTTGTACCTTTCGGTGTTGGGCCGTTTAAAATACAATTCATTACATTTCAATATTTGACAGTCTTCTGAGGTGTCCTAGCTCTTAACGAACTTTCTCCATTCCTTCCTATTGGATGCCATCTGTGTTGCTTCCTGCCAAGTCTTACCCTTACTCTGCAGTATCTGCGAGATGTCACTATTCCATTCTTTAATGGGTCTTCCTCTTCTGTTCTTCCCTATTGGTTTGGCGTTCCACACTCTTTTAACTTGTCTATTATTGTCCATCCGGGTTAGATGTCCGAACCATGCCAATTTTTTCTCTTTGATTGACTCGAGTATTGGTTTGATTTTAAGTCTTTCTCTTATTTCTTCATTTCTGATTCTATCAGTTCTTTTTACTCCTATCGTTCTTCTGAGGTATTTCATCTCTGCTGCCTGAATTTTGCTCTGATGTCTTTTGTTTAATATCCAATTTTCTGCTCCATATGTCACTGTAGGTCTATATATTGTTTTGTATATTGTCATCTTGGTCTTTGTTGATATTTCTTTGTTATTAAGGAATCCTCTATTTAGTGCTTGGAATAGTTTTCCTGTGTTTTCCAATCTGTTGTTAAGATCATCCTCGATGTCTCCTTTGTTGTTGATTACTGTTCCTAAGTATTTGTATGAATTTGTCTGTATTATTTTTTGTTGGTCTATCATTACTTCTATTTGATCTTCCGTCCCTTGTTTCCTTGATATTTTCATTATTTGAGTCTTCTCTTTGTTTACGTTTAAGTTGTATAAGCTTGCTTCTAGGTTCCATTTCTCTAAGTTGTATTTCAGTTTTTCTGCAGTTTCCGCAATTAATACTATGTCGTCTGCAAATATACACATCTCAGCATTTATCATTTGCATTCTGTTCCAACCGATGCAGTATTTCTTGAATGTTTTCTTACATTCTTTCACTATCTCATCTATTACATTTATGAATAGTACTGGGCTGAGGCTTCCACCTTGTCTAACTCCTTGGGTTGTTTCGAATGGTTCTGACTGTATATTTAACATTCTTACTGTATTTGTTGTTTTCATGTATATACTCTTTGTTGCTTCTATCAGTTCTTCACTTACTTGTTTCTTCTTTAGGCTTTCCCATATATCTTTTCTTTTGACTGAGTCGAATGCTTTTTCCATGTCTATAAAGCTCAGATATATTTCTTTATTTTTCTTTAAGGCTTTTTCTATTACTTGTTGCATGGTGAATATATGGTCTTGTGTGTTGTGTCCTTTCCTGAATCCACTTTGTACATCCTCTAATTTATGTTCTATTTCTTTTCTAATTTTCCTTTCTATTATGGTTTCGTATACTTTTGCTGCTACACATAGTAGTGATATACCTCTATAGTTCATACAGTCTCTTGTGTTTCCTTTCTTGTATATAGGTATAATTACTGCATTTGTCCATTCTCTGGGTATTACTTTTCTCTTCCATATTAGGTTATATATGTATAACAATTTTTCTTTTGCTTTTACTCCTATATATTTCATCATTTCTGGTGCTACTTTATCGCTTCCTGCTGCTTTTCCAATCTTTATCTTTCTTATTGCTTCTTCCAGTTCTTCTTTTTCTATAGTTTCTGGATTTTCCGTGTTTCTCATGGATACTCTCCTGTTGTGGCTTTCCTTCTCCATTGTATTCGCTTGATTTCCATTCAGTATCAGCTAAAAATATTCCCTCCATCTTTCCATTATTGTCTTATCGTCGTTTATTATTGTTCCTTCCTTGTTCATTATTTGTTTCAGTTTCGTTTCTTTGTTGCTTCTTAGGTTTTTCAGTGTTCTGTAAAATAATTTTACGTTTTCTGTGCTGTTTTCTTCCATTTTTTCCCCGAATTTTTCCCAACTTTTCTTTTTCTCTTTCTTAACTATCTCTTTAACTTTTGTTCTTTGTCTCTTATAATTTTCATATTTTTGTTGTGTTTTGTTTTGGATGTATTCTTTCCATAATTTCTTCTTTTCTTTTATTTCTCTTTTCACTTCATCGTTCCACCAAGATGTTCGTTTCCCTCTGTTGTTATTTCTTGTGGTTCCACATATTGATTTAGCTGTTTTTATCATCGCATTTTTAAATTTTCCCCATTCTTCTTCTATTGTTTCTGTTATTTCATGTTCATTATCCATCTCTTTCTCTAGTCCTTCTGAGTATCTTATTCTTGTTGTTTCTTCCCTTAGTTTATAAATTTTTATTATTTCTTTGTGTTTTCTGTTCATGTTCTCATTTCTTTTTATTTCTTTGCTTTTGCTTTTGAATGTGGTTTCTAGTAGATAGTGGTCACTACCAATTTTATAACTCCTTTTTACCCTTACGTCTCTTATCCAGTTCTTCTCTGTTTTTTACACTATAGTATAGTCTATAATTGATTGTTCGTCTCTTGCTTTAACTTCTCTTGTGAGATGTGAACTACCAACCAATAATGAAGTTTACATGAATTCCAAAACAACAATTAAAGAAAAACCACTAACATTGCCAAAAGTCAAGACCACCACGATTCTGAAGAACCACCCAATAGTCAAACCCTAAAATTAGACAGAATTCCTTTAGACGAACTGCACAAGTTATCACAGGAAAAAGAAAGGTTCCAATCCATCCTTCCAACACAAATGGACCACAGCTACATATGGACACCACCGATATATATCCTGGTAACAATCCTTTTAATTTTTGGTTTTCTCAAGCTACGCAAACTGAAAAAAGAAAAAGATGAGCAGAATCCAACCACAGCAGAAGACATCCCTGACCAAAGCCAAGAGTCCTCAGAAACAGTTCACAGAGTTTTGTCACAGAACTTCCCTCATCCCTCACAGAACTTCCCCAGGGGATGGAGAAATTACGATACATTAACCCCGATTCTCAGCAGTATTGCAGTTCAATAGCCCAGCCGATCAGCAGTTTCGACACATATTGCAGACAGGTCATCATCAATTAATTTCATATAAATACTGTAAATTTTTATTCTAAAACCAGTTGTAATTATATTAAATAAAGTGCTGTTACTCTGTCAGTTGTACCTTTAATGGGGCCTTTTTAAAAAGTACCTTCGGGAGTGACAACCCTTAAGTGGCGACTAATAAGTAGGAGTCGAGAGGTGGATAGTGTATGTGTGTGTGTGCGTGCGTGTGTGCGTGTGTGTGCGCGTGTGTGTGAGTGTGTATGTGTGTATGTGTGTGTGTCCGTTCGGCTTGCAGAAATAAGAATACGGCTGAGACAAAAAGGCCCTGCCTGTCATAAGAGGCAACTAATTGTTAGGATTCGAGAGGTGGAGAGTGTATGTGTGTGCTCGTGTGTGCATGTGTGTGTGTGCGTGAGTGTGTGTGTGTGTGTATGTGTGTGTGTGTATGTGTGTGTGTCCCTTCGGCTCGCAGAGATAAGAAAACAGCCGTGGCAAGCAGGCCATGCCTGTCGTAAGAGGCGACTAATGGGTAGTAGTCGAGAGGTGAAGACTGTATGTGTGTGTGCGTGTGTGTGTGTAAGTATGTGTGTATGTATATGTGTGTGTGTGTGTCCCTTCGGCTCGCAGAGATAAGAATACGGCCGTGGCAAGAAGGCCATGCCTGCTGTAAGAGGCGACTAATTGGTAGGAGTCAAGAGGTGAAGAGTGTACCTGTGTGTGTCTGTCTGTGCGTGTGTTAGTGTGTGTGCGTGTGTGAGTATGTGTGTTTGTATGTGTGTGTCCGTTTGGCTCGCAGAGATAAAAATACGACCGAGGCAAGAACGCCATGCCTATCGTAAGAGGCGACTAATAGGTAGGAGCCGAGAGGTGAAGAGTGTATTTGTGTGTGTGTGCGTGTGCGTGTGTGCGTATGTGCGTGTGTGCGTGCGTGTTTGTGAGTGTGTGTGTGTGTCCGTTCGGCCCTGCACACGCCGTAGAAAGAAGGCCCTGCCTGTCGTAAGAGGCGACTAATGGTCTTGTAGCTAGCGCTCTAGGCTCCCTGATTCGCCGGTGTAGTGAACCAGCGAGCCATTCTGGACAGAGATAGTTCCGTATTGAGGATCATACTCTGTCCCTAACCAAGCGGAACCCATCGGTATTGCGTATTGAGCATTACCGTGGATCTGCACAGAACCAACCGGGACAGAGATTTCCGTATTGAGGATCATACTCTGTCCTTAGCCAAGCGGAACCCGTCGGCATTGTGTATTGAACATTGCCATGGGTCTGCACAGCTAAATATTTTGTTTGCGAGCATATTCGGAGCTTTCGCTGAATTGAAGCGAAAGCGAGTATATTAGTAGTACTAATTAATTTCTTTTCTTTTATAGACGTTTGCCGGGGAATTCATTCATCGCGGGACCCAGACGGAAACGTAGAATTCATTTTATTTTTGTTTTATAAGTATACAACGTAGAATTCCTTTTTTTAGTTTTTATTTATTGTATATATATACTTAATAGATTTATTTTTATTTCAAACCTGTGTTTTACTGAGTCTGTTGCCCCGAAAGAGCTACCCATCACAAACTGGTTTGTTTCGTTATACCATAACAAGGCATGGTCTCCTAATAATTCTGGTAATGCTCTTAGTAGATCTTGTTTATCGATCTCGTAGGCCAAGCTTAATTCGTCTATCCTCTCTAAGAATTCTATTGCATCCGAATGTTTCTCGTCGAAGTGTGTGTTCCAGTTTCGTACTTGATTTAGCAATTCTGGTTGCCCCATTTGTTTCGTTATTGCTAATTCCTGTAATTGTCTTCGGATGCCCGAAATTTCCTGGGTCAGTGTGTCGGATTCTGTTCCCTTGGACGTTTTTTCTTTTGGGATTGGTCCTGTAGCTTCCTCGCGATTTTTAAAATAGGTTCTGAGTCGTGCTCTTAATTGGTCGACGGTTCCCTTGGGATCTAAGCCGCATTTTTCGGCCTCGCTCTGCAATTCCTCTTTGCAAAGTCGGTTTATCCACGACTTACCTGTTACTGAGTCTGTGTCTTTATCTGTCGGCATGTTATTAATTTTTGCTCGGGCGCCAGTTTGTGCATGCCCCGATTTTTCGAAAACATTTTACCTGCAAACAGATGCATCGAACTGTGGACTTGGAGTTGCACTAACACAGAAATACGACGGCCAGGATAAAGTAATTGCATATGCTAGTCGAACCCTCACACCAGCCGAGACAAAATATTCCACAACGGAAAAAGAATGTCTATCCATCGTGTACGGGATAAAGCAAATGAGGCCGTATATAGAAGGATACAATTTTAAGGTCATATCAGACCATCAGTCCCTCAAATGGCTGAAGAACCTTAAAAACCCGTCAGGTGGGTTAGCCAGGTGGAGTTTAGAACTGCAACAGTACGATTTCGAGGTAATATATAGAAAGGGAGTCCTCAACAAGGTAGCAGATGCTTTGTCACGACAACCACAAGAAAACCAGAGCGAAGAACCAGAGTCGGAATTATTAGCATCAGAACTGGAATCATGCAGTTGGTACGATAATTTATATAGGAATGTACTCCAGAACCCAGACGATTTCCCGGATTTACAAATATCAAACGGGAAATTATATAAACACGTTTGGAGCAGCCGTAATTTAGCCGACCCAGAGTTTAATAACCCATGGAAATTATGCGTACCAAGATATAAAAGGAAAGATATTTTGGAGGAAAATCATGACTCGACCACAGCAGGCCACTTAGGAATTGCAAAAACAATTTGCCGAATAGCGCAAAAGTACTATTGGCCTAAGATGTTTAAACAAATTGCAGACTACGTTAGAGCCTGTACGAAGTGCCTCCAATATAAACCGTCTCAAATGCAACCAGCCGGGAAAATGCAACCGTCCACTGTAGAAAAGCCTTGGCATACTGTCTCAGTTGATTTAATGGGACCATTCCCAAGATCTGCAAAAGGAAACATTTTCTTAATAGTCGTGCAAGACCGGTTTACCAAATAGGTCGTCGCTCAGCCAATAAGAGCAGCATCTACGAACTCAATCATCGACACTCTACGATCAAAAGTAATCATGCAATTCGGTATCCCGAAGAAAATCATCTCGGACAACGGCGCGCAATTCACAAGCGGAAATTTTAAGGCGTTCCTAAAGTCCTATAACATAAATCACATTCTAACACCGCCGTACTCACCTCAATGCAATCCAGTAGAACGAATGAACAAAGTACTGAAGACGATGATAGCTACTTACGTGGAGGATAACCATAAAGACTGGGACAATTTCATACCAGAATTCTGCTACGCCATAAATTCGTCAAGACACGATTCAACAGGATTTTCACCAGCGCTTCTTAATTTCGGAAGGGAATTAGACACAACAGAGGCGACAAATGGACAAGATATACAGGGGTATGCAGAAAACTTAAACAAGTTAGAAGCGTTAAGAGAACTAGCGAAAGTGCACATGGAACACGCTTTCGAGGACCAAAAGAAACATTACGATCTAAGACGAAGAGACTGGCAGCCACATCCAGGAGATCGAGTCATGAAAAAGGAACACCATCTATCATCGGCTAGTGCAGCTTTCACCAGCAAACTAGCGCCGAAGTACTCAGGCCCATACATAGTAACGTCAGTGATATCACCAGTAATAGTAAAACTGAAATTGGCCGATAGTAGTAGCCGCAAGCAGATGACGGCGCATGTAAAAGATTTAAAACCGTGGGGAGGAAAATTGTGATAAAGATACTGAGGGATACTGATAAAGAGGGATAGATGACATCACAAGGCTGTAGACACCATATACACAAAAAAAAGGTATGTTACTTTTTTTTTTTTAAAGAGAAGGGGGTGTAACGATGCTCTGATCGTTTAACAGTTCAAACCGTGGGAGTGTCAATATTTGCGCATCCACTTCTACAACGTGAGGGCCGAGTGGGATTCAGAACGGCTATTTAAGGCGTGTGAATAGCGGAATTAGAGAGTCTTGTAGCTAGCGCTCTAGGCTCCCTGACTCGCCGGTGTAGTGAACCTGCAACGAATGTGAACCCTTGAACATTACCATGGGTCTGCTATTTCATTTCTTCATTAGTAATAATTAGTTTCTTTTCTTTTATAGACGTTTGCCGGGGAATTCATTCATCGCGGGACCCAGACGGAAACGTAGAATTCATTTTATTTTTGTTTTATAAGTATACAACGTAGAATTCCTTTTTTAGTTTTTATTTATTGTATATATATACTATTGTGATATTTAAAGTCTTGGTGCGCCAAGCAATAATTAGCTAATTAATTTTTTTGATTAATTAATTAAAATTATTTAAATGATATGATTATGACTCTATCACAATTTTTGATTATTTTATCTCAGGGTTAAATTCGTGCTTCAATATCTATGCTATTACATGTGAAAGGTAAGGTCCAGAGAATACCGGAATAATAAAAAACACATATGATCTAACACTATATATTGAAATAAAAATAATGAAATAATTCACACTCAAAAATTTTCAATAAACAAATCTCATATAATGATTCTCAAAATTTTGTTCTCCGTACGTGAACAATCAAAATTAATGGTACAAACAATATTAATTGAAATCTCAAAATCCCAAACTATTCTAACTCTCCTAATCAAAATATTTATATCCTTTCTAAATTAAGTGTAAAAATTGTGTTATCAATAAAAGAAAAAAAACTGCAGAAAACAAAAATATCTCTCTCTGATGATGAGTGGTCCAAATCCTTGTTCCTTGTAGACTGTATTATCTCCTCTCAACCGCTCCCTATGTAATCAGCAATCTTACAACAGATTGTTGCAAGTATATCGTCCTTAATGATCTCCTTCAAAAGCACAAATCATTCAAATTATGATAGCCTTTCTCCTCTCGATAAACTGAATCTCTCGTTGGCCCGACTGAAAAATGACTCTTGGAATATCTTCTCTTTACGATAAACTGAATCTCTCGTTGGCCTGAACAATGACTCTTGGAATATAAGTAGAAAACTATGACTTACAATATTTTGCTGCTTCAGCTTCTGTCAGATACACTAACTCCACAAAAACTCACTAACATTCAACACTACTGCTTGCTACTTCTCGGGAACCGCCAGAGAACAATCACTGTTCGTCTTACAGACTTGGAAAACCAACTGATTATCTTTTCTCTCTCCTAAATCTAGCTAAACTTTCATTCCTACATACCTAACCCACCTTTTTCAATCTCCGCCAATCAAAACTCGTCACAATTCCCCCATTTTTTCATTTCGATAACAAACAAATTTTTACCTATAATTATAAAATTTCCTAAAACTTATTTACAAATAATATTTTTCTATAATTCTTAAAAACTAACAAAAAACCTCTTTCTAAAATCTCTTCTATTGTCTTTAATCCCTGCATTAATGTATTTTGAAAAACCCGGTTCAATTGTCTTTGGATTTCACTTAAAATTATGCGGGTCACTCAAGTATAACAAAGAAATAATTTATGTATAGCTTATATTTTGTTTAGTACAGGTAATCCAAGAATTTAATAACTTTCCTTCTTCGAAATGTTTGTTGTTTATTATCCTACTTATCTGAATTATTTTAATGTTTTTGAACTTTGAAATATTTTAATCAACCCAATATTTTTCTCGTTTTTACATATCATAACAATACTTAATAGATTTATTTTTATTTCAAACCTGTGTTTTACTGAGTCTGTCGCCCCGAAAGAGCTACCCATCACAAACTGGCGCCCGAGCAGGGACGTGAAAACTACATGAAGTTTTCCGAAGACTGAAAGAAGCCAGGTTACAGCTGAACTTCGAGAAATGCACGTTTTGCCAGTCAGAACTCAGATACTTAGGACATGTGGTTGGAGCAGAAGGAATAAAAACTGACCCGGAGAAAACCAACGCTATAACCGGACTTACAGCACCGAGAAACGTGCGTCAACTCCGCCGGTTCCTAGGAATAACATCATGGTACCGCCGATTCATAGAGAACTATTCGACAATAGCAGGACCGCTAAACATGCTTCTGAAGAAGAAGATAAGATGGAAATGGACCGATAAGCAGATAAACACGTTTGGAGCAGCCGTAATTTAGCCGACCCAGAGTTTAATAACCCATGGAAATTATGCGTACCAAGATATAAAAGGAAAGATATTTTGGAGGAAAATCATGACTCGACCACAGCAGGCCACTTAGGAATTGCAAAAACAATTTGCCGAATAGCGCAAAAGTACTATTGGCCTAAGATGTTTAAACAAATTGCAGACTACGTTAGAGCCTGTACGAAGTGCCTCCAATATAAACCGTCTCAAATGCAACCAACCGGGACAGAGATTTCCGTATTGAGGATCATACTCTGTCCTTAGCCAAGCGGAACCCGTCGGCATTGTGTATTGAACATTGCCGCGGGTCTGCACAGCTAAATATTTTGTTTGCGAGCATATTCGGAGCTTTCGCTGAATTGAAGCGAAAGCGAGTATATTAGTAGTACTAATTAATTTCTTTTCTTTTATAGACGTTTGCCGGGGAATTCATTCATCGCGGGACCCAGACGGAAACGTAGAATTCATTTTATTTTTGTTTTATAAGTATACAACGTAGAATTCCTTGTTTTTAGTTTTTATTTATTGTATATATATACTTAATAGATTTATTTTTATTTCAAACCTGTGTTTTACTGAGTCTGTCGCCCCGAAAGAGCTACCCATCACAAAGTGATGGGTAGTTTGGTACGCCAGTTGTACTACAATCATCTGCCTATTAACTAAACAAGGATTTCCATCGGAATCTATTATTTTCCTTTTCATTCTTTGTACACTTACTACGTTTTTATTGGAAATAGCATTTAGTAGGTACTCATCGGAAAAAAATATCAACCATTCTTATGATACCCTTTTTGTGGGTGTAGAATTTAAGGATATATGCAACTGGATTATTTTGTTTAAAGACATAATGATTAACTAGAGAATTCGCCCATTCCAAAGTTTTAAATACAATGTAGTATTTTTATTAATCTAATTTATTGTCTTTATTTATTATCAAATGTTCTACATTTATAACACTTACAAGTTTATTAAAATCTTTATTACAATATTCACTAATTTATTTCACAATATTTATTTATATTTATTTCCGGCTTACAATTTAAACTCGATATTCAAATCTAGAACTAGAACTAACTGTTATCGAAAAAATTCCTTCTTTAAATATAAAATACCGTTAATCGAGAATCCCTTCGAATTTGGACGGCGACCCTCTCGAAAAGGATGGAAGGCAGACAGGTTTTTCAACTGAGCGGCGAACTTACTAGAATAGAATATAATTAGAAATAATATGATTACAGTTTTATGAGTCATAATATTTATCTTAACATTGCCCCCCTCTTAAAAGATGGTTCCTCCTGGAACCTTGTCGGGACTGGAACTGGAACGGTATGCTGGTATCGACAACTGGACCCTCTTTTACAACTTCCAGTTTTATAAAAATGACAAGGGACGGTTTTCTCTCCGCACCAGTAACTATGCGGATTGCAACAGACTAACACCTGGACTTCTGGACCTGGACTTTAAAGATCTCCTCCACCATACTTCGGATAACCCTCAAATCTAATTGGCAGCACTCTAACTTTGGTATGACTAACTTTTGCACGTCGGACTCTAGTACGTGCTCTCTCAATTGAAGTAAGGCTTCCCATACATCTCGGTAAGTAGGTTGGTCACCCGGGAGCTGGCGCTTGGCATTGAAGTTCTGCAACTCGACCGAACTTCCTTCGAAAGACGGATGCTAACCCTGGTGCGTCTTGATACTGGCCGGGACGGTAAGGGCCAGCGAGTAGTCATCGGGGCGCGAGTAGATCTTGCTTTTCTTCAGTGGTAACACCATGTCTTTCTTTACCGGTACCTCCATAGGCCCCCATGAATTCCTCAAACGTGAGGTATTCAGGAAATTTCGGGCATCCGAAGACAATTACAGGAATTAGCAATAACGAAACAAATGGGGCAACCAGAATTGCTAAATCAAGTACGAAAGTGGAACACACACTTCGACAAAAAACATTCGGATGCAATAGAATTCTTAGAGAGGATAGACGAATTAAGCTTGGCCTACGAGATCGATAAACAAGATCTACTAAGAGCATTACCAGAATTATTAGGAGACCACGCCTTGTTATGGTATAACGAAACAAACCAGTTTGTGATGGGTAGCTCTTTCGGGGCAACAGACTCAGTAAAACACAGGTTTAAAATAAAAATAAATCTATTAAGTATATATATACAATAAATAAAAACTAAAAAAAGGAATTCTACGTTGTATACTTATTAAACAAAAATAAAATGAATTCTACGTTTCCGTCTGGGTCCCGCGATGAATGAATTCCCCGGCAAACGTCTATAAAAGAAAAGAAATTAATTAGTACTACTAATATACTCGCTTTCGCTTCAATTCAGCGAAAGCTCCGAATATGCTCGCAAACAAAATATTTAGCTGTGCAGACCCACGGCAATGTTCAATACACAATGCCGACGGGTTCCGCTTGGCTAAGAACAGAGTATGATCCTCAATACGGAAATCTCTGTCCCGGTTGGCTCTGTGCAGATCCACGGTAATGCTCAATACGCAATACCGATGGGTTCCGCTTGGTTAGGGACAGAGTATGATCCTCAATACGGAACTATCTCTGTCCAGAATGGCTCGCTGGTTCACTACACCGGCGAGTCAGGGAGCCTAGAGCGCTAGCTACAAGACTGTCTAATTCCGCTATTCACACGCCTTAAATAGCCGTTTGAATACCACTACGCCGTCACGTTGTAGAAGTGGATGCGCAAATATTGACACTCCCACGGTTCGAACTGTTAAACGATCAGAGCATCGTTACAGGGTAGGAGTCGAGAGGTGAAGAGTGTATGTGTGTGTGCGTGTGTGCGTGTGTATGTGCATGTGTGAGTGTGTGTGTAGGTGTGTGTGTCCGTTCGGCTTGCAGAGATAAGAATACGGCCGAGGCAAGAAGGCCCTACCGGTCGTAAGAGGCGACTAATGGGTAGGAGTCAAGAGGTGATGAGTGTATATGTGTGTGCCTGTGTAGGTGTGTGCGTGTATGTGTGTGAGTGTGTCTGTGTGTGTCCGCTTGTCCAGCAGAGATAAGAATACGGCCGTGGCAAGAAGGCCCTGCCTGTCGTAAGAGGCGACTAATGGGTAGAAGTCGAGAGGTGAAGAGTGTATGTGTGTGTGTGTATGTGCGTGTGTGTGTGCGAGAGTGTGTGTGTATGTGTGTGTGTTTCACTTCGGCTCGCAAAGATAAGAATACAGCCGTGGCAAGAGGCGACTAATGGGTTGGAGTCGAGAGGTGAAGAGTGTATGTGAGTGTGCGTGTGTGTGTGCGTGTGTTCGAGTGTGTGTGCGTGTGTAAGTGTGTGTGTGTGTGTGTGTGAGTATGTGTGTGTATGTGTGTGTGTGTGTCCTTCGGCTCACAGAGATAAGAATACGGCCGTGGCAAGTAGGGCCTGCCTGTCGTAAGAGGCGACTAATAAGTAGAAGTCGAGAGGTGAAGAATATATGTGTGTGCGTGTGTGCGTGTGTGTGTGCGAGAGTGTGTGTGTATGTGTGTGTGTTTCACTTCGGCTCGCAAAGATAAGAATACAGCCGTGGCAAGAGGCGACTAATAAGTAGGAGTCGAGAGATGAAGAGTGTACGTGTGTGTGTGTGTGCGTGTGTTCGAGTGTGTGTGCGTGTGTAAGTGTGTGTGTGTATGTATGTGTGTGTCCGTTTGGCTCGCAGAGATGAGAATACGGCCGAGGCAAGAAGGCCATGCCTGTCGTAAGGAGCGACTATTGGGTAGGAGTCGAGAGGTTAAGAGTGTATTTGTGTGTGTATGTGTGCGCGTGTGTGTGTGTGTGCGTGTGTGCGTGCGTGTGTGTATGTGTGTATGTGTCTGTTTGGCTCGCAGAGATAAGAACACGGCCGTGGCAAGCAGGCCATGCCTGTTGGTAGAAGCGACTAATGGGTAGGAGTCGAGAGGTGAAGAGTGTATGTGTGTGTGCGTGTGTGTGAGTGTGTAGTGTGTGTGTGTGTGTGAGTATGTGTGTGTAGGTGTATGTGTGAGTGTGTGTCCCTTCGGCTCGCAGAGATACGAATACCGCCGTGGCAAGAAGGCCATGCCTGCTGTAAGAGGCGACTAATGGGTGGGAGTCGCGAGGTGAATTGTGTCCGTGTGAGTGTGTGTGTGTGTGTGTGTGTGTGTGTGTGTGTGTGTGTGTGTGTGTATGTATGTGTGTGTCCGTTCAGCTCGCAGCCGAGATAAGAATAGGGCCGAGGCAAGAAGGCCATATCTATCATAAGAGGCGACTAATGGGTAGGAGACGAGAGGTGAAGAGTGTATTTGTGTGTGTGTGTGTGCGTGTGTGCGTGTGTGTGTATGCGTGTGTGTCTGCGTGTGTTGTGAGTGTGTGTGTGTCCGTTCGGCTCGCAAAGATAAGGACACGGCCGTGGCAGGAAGGCACTGCCTGTCCTAAGAGGCCACTAATGGGTAGGAGTCGAGAGGTGAAGAGTGTATGTGTGTGTGTATGTGTGTGTGTGTGTGTGTGTCCCTTCGGCATGCAGAAATAAGAAGACGGCCGTTGCAAGAAGGACATGCTTTCTGTAAGGAGCGACTAATGGGTAGAAGTCGAGAGATAAAGAGTGTACGTGTGTGTATGTGTGTGCGTGTGTGTGTGCGTGTGTGAGTGTGTGTGTGTTTGTATGTGTGTGTCCGTTCGGCTCGCAGAGATAAGAACACGGCCGTGGCAAGAAAGCCCTGCCTGTCGTAAGAGGCGACTAATGGGTGGGAGTCAAGAGGTAGAGAGTGTATGTGTGTGTGCGTGCGTGTGTGCGTATGAGTGCGTGTGTGTGTGAGTGTGTATGTGTGTATGTGTGTGTGTATCCGTTCGGCTTGCAGAGATAAATAAGGCCGAGGCAAGAAGGCCCTGCCTGTCGTAAGAGGCGACTAATTGTTAGGATTCGAGAGATGAAGAGTTTATGTGTGTGCGAGTGTGCGTATGTGTGTGTATGTGTGTGTGTGTCCTTTCGGCTTGCAGAAATAAGAAAACAGCCGTGGCAAGCAGATCATGCCTGTCGTAAGAGGCAACTAATGGGTAGTAGTCGAGAGCTGAAGAGTGTATGTGTGTATGTGCGTGTGTGTGTGTGTGTGTGTGTGTTTAAGTATGTGTGTGTATGTATATATGTGTGTGTGAGTGTGTCTCTTCGAATCGCAGAGATAAGAATACAGCCGTGGCAAGAAGGCCATGCCTGCTGTAAGAGGCGACTAATTGGTAGGAGTCAAGAGGTGAAAAGTGTACGTGTGTGTGTGTATGAGTGTGTGTGTGTCCGTCCGGATCGCAGAGATAAGAAAACGGCCGTGGCAAGCAGGCCATGCCTGTCGTAAGAGGCAACTAATAAGTAGAAGTCGAGAGGTGGAGAGTGTATGTGTGTGTGTGAGTATATGTGTGTGTGTTTGTGTTGGTGTGTGTGTGTGCTTATGTGTGTGTGTGTGTGTGTGTGTGTGTGTGTTTGTGCGTGTGCGTGTGTTTGTGCGTGTGCGTGAGTGTGTGCGTGTGCGTGTGTGTTTGTGTGTGTGTGTGAGTGTGTTTAAGTGCGTGTGTGTGTGCCTGTGCGTGTGCGTGTGTGCGTGTGTGAGTGCGTGTGTGTCTTCGTTCAGCTAGCGGAGATAAGCATACGGCCAAGTCAAGAAGGCCCTGCCTGTCGTAAGAGGCGACTTATTGTTAGGGGTCGAGTGGTGAAGAGTGTATGTGTGTTTGTGTGTGTGTGAGAGAGTGTGTGTGTGTGTCCGTTCGGCTCGCAGAGATAAGAATACGTCCAAACCAAGACGGCCCTACCTGTCGTAAGAGGCGACTAGTTGTTAGGATTCGAGAGGTGTAGAGTGTATGTGTGTGTGCGCGTGTGTGTGTGTGCGTGAGTGTGTGTGTGTATGTGTGTGTCCCTTCGGCTCGCAGAGATAAGAATACGGCGTGGCAAGTAGGCCATGCCTGCTGTAAGAGGAGACTAATTGGTAGGAGTCAAGAGGTGAAGAGTGTACGTGTGTGTGTGTGTGTGTCTGTGCGTGTGTTCGTGTGTCTGTGTGCGTGTGTGAGTATGTGTGTATGTATGTGTGTGTCCGTTCGGCTCGCAGAGATAAAAATACGGCCAAAGCAAGAAGGCCATGCCTATCGTAAGAGGCGACTAATGGGTAGGAGTCGAGAGGTAAAGAGTGTATTTGTGTGTGTGCGTGTGTGTGTGTGTGCGTGTGTGCGTGGGTGTGTGTGAGTGTGTGTGTGTCCGTTCAGCTCGCAGAGATGAGAACACGGCTGTGGAAAGAAGGCCCTACATGTCGTAAGAGGCGACTATTGGGTAGGAGTCGAGAGGTAAAGAGTGTATGTGTGTGTGTGTGCGTGTGTGCGTGTGTGTGCGCGTATGTACGTGTGTGTGTGTATGTGTGTGTGTCCGTTCGGCTTGCAGATATTAGAATATGGCCGATGCAAGAAGGCCCTGCCGGTCGTGAGAGGCGACTAATAGGTAGGAGTCGAGAGGTGAAGAGTGTATGTGAGTGTGCGTGTGTGCGTGTGTGTGTGTATGTGTGTGTGTGTGTGTCCCTTCGGCTCGCAGCCTGTCGTAAGAGGCGACTAATGGGTAGGAGTCGAGAGGTGAAGAGTGTATGTGTGTATGCGTATGTGCGTGTGTGTGTGTGTGTGAGTATGTATGTGTGTATGTGTATGTGTGTGTGTGTGTGTGTCCCTTCGGCTCGCAGAGATAAGAATACGGCCGGGGCAAGAATTCCATGCTTATCGTAAGAGGCGACTAATGTGTAGGAGTCGAGAGGTGAAGAGTGTATTTGTGTGTGTGTGCGTGTGTGCGTGTGTGTTTGTGCGTGTGTGCGTGTGTGTGCGCGTGTGTCCGTGTGTGTGTATGTGTGTGTCCGTTCGGCTGGCAGAGATAAGAATACAGCCGTGGCAAGGGGGCCATGCCTGTCGTAAGAGGCGACTAACGGGTAGGAGTCGAGAGGTGAAGAGTGTATTTGTGTGTGTGTGTGTGTGTGTCTGTGTGTGTGTGTGTGTGTGTGCAGGTGTGCGTGTGCATGTGTGCGTGTGTACGTGTGTGCGTGTGTCTGTGTCCGTTCGGCTCGCAGAGATAAGAAAACGGCCGTGGCAAGCATGCCATGCCTGTCGTAAGAGGCGACTAATAAGTAGAAGTCGAGAGGTGGAGAGTGTATGTGTGTGTGTGTGAGTGTATGTGTGTGTTTGTGTTGGTGTGTGTGTGTGCTTATGTGTGTGTGTGTGTATGTGTTTGTGTTTGTGTGTGTGTATGGGTATGCGTGTGTGTGTGTGTGTGTGTGTGTGTGCGTGTGTGCGTGTGTGTGTGTGCGTGTGTACGTGCGTGTGTGTGTGAGTGTGTGTGTGTCCGTTGGGCTCGCAGAGATAATAAGAAGGCCGTGGCAAGAAGGCCATGCCTGTCGTAAGAGGCGACTAATGGGTAGTAGTCGAGAGGTGAAGAGTGTATGTGTGTGTGCGTGTGTGTGTGTAAGTATGTGTGTGTATGTATATATGTGTGTGTGTGTCTCTTCGAATCGCAGAGATAAGAATACAGCCGTGGCAAGAAGGCCATGCCTGCTGTAAGAGGCGACTAATTGGTAGGAGTCAAGAGGTGAAAAGTGTATGTGTGTGTGTGTATGAGTGTGTGTGTGTCCGTCCGGCTCGCAGAGATAAGAAAACGGCCGTGGCAAGCATGCCATGCCTGTCGTAAGAGGCGACTAATAAGTAGAAGTCGAGAGGTGGAGAGTGTATGTGTGTGTGTGAGTGTATGTGTGTGTTTGTGTTGGTGTGTGTGTGTGCTTATGTGTGTGTGTGTGTGTGTGTTTGTGCGTGTGCTTGCGTGGGTGAGTGCGTGTGTGTGTGCCTGTGCGTGTGCGTGTGTGTGTGCGTACGTGCGTGACTGTGTGTGCGTGTGTGCGTTTGCGTGTGTGTACGTGTGTGTGTGCGTGTGTGTGTGCCTGTGGCTCCCTTCCGCGATTGTAAGTGTTTGTGTGCGTGTGCATGTGTGTCTGTGTGTGTGCGTGTGTGTGTGCGTGTGTGTGAGTGCGTGTGTATGTGCGCGTGTGTCTTCGTTCAGCTAGCGGAGATAAGCATACGGCCGAGTCAAGAAGGCCCTGCCTGTCGTAAGAGGCGACTAATTGTTAGGGGTCGAGAGGTGAAGAGTGTATGTGTGTGTGTGTGTGAGAGAGAGAGTGTGTGTGTGTGTCCGTTCGTCTCGCAGAAATAAGAACACGGCCGTGGCAAGAAGGCCATGCTTGCTTTAAGGAGCGACTAATGGGTAGGAGTCGAGAGATGAAGAGTGTACGTGTGTGTATGTGTGTGCGTGTGTTCGTGTGTGTGTGTGCGGCTGTAAGTGTGTGTGTGTGGGTAGTTATGTGTGTGTCGATTCGGCTCGCAGAGATGAGAATACTGCCGAGGCAAGAAGGCCATGCTTATCGTAAGAGGCGACCAATGGGTAGGAGTCGAGGGGTGAAGAGTGTATGTGTGTGTGTGTGTGTGCGTGTGTGCGTGTGTCTGTGTGGGTGTGTACGTGCGTGTCTGTGTAAGTGTGTCTGTGTGTGTCCGTTCGTCTCGCAGAAATAAGAACACGGCAGTGGCAAGAATGCCCTGCATGTCGTAAGAGACAACTAATGGGAAGGAGTCGAGAGGTGACGAGTGTATGTGTTTGTGTGTGTGTGCGTTTGCGTGTCTGTGTGCGCGTGTGTGAGTGTGTGAGTGTATGTGTATGTGTGTGTGTCTGTTTGGCTCGCAGAGATAAGAACTCGGCGGTGGCAAGAAGGCCCTGCCTGTCGTAAGAGGCGACTAATGGGTAGGAGTCGAGAGGTGAAGACTGATTGTGTGTGTATGTGTGCGTGTGCGTTTGTGTCTGTGTGTGTGCGTGTGTGCTTGCGTGTGTGTGAGTGCGTGTGTGTGTGTGAATGTGTCTTCTTTTAGCTCGCAGAGATAAGAATATGGCCGGGTCAAGAAGGCCCTGTCTGTCCTAAGAAGCGACTAATTGTTAGGAGTCGAGAGTTGAAGAGTGTATGTGTTCGGGTGTGCGTGTGTGTGTGTGAGTCTGTGTGTGTGTCCGTTCGGCTAGCAGAGATAAGAATACGGCCGTGGCAAGAAGGCCCTGCCTGTCGTAAAAAGCGACTAATGGGTAGGAGTCGAGAGGTGAAGAGTGTATGTGTGTGTGCGTGTGTGCGTGTGTGTGCGTGTGTGAGTGTGTGTGTATGTGTGTGGGTGTGTGTGTGTGTGTGTCCCTTCGGCACGCAGAGATAAGAAGACGGCCGTGGCAAGAAGGCCATGCTTGCTGTAAGGAGCGACTAATGGGTAGGAGTCGAGAGATGAAGAGTGTACGTATGTGTATGTGTGTGCGTGTGTTCGTGTGTGTGTGTGCGGCTGTAAGTGTGTGTGTGTGGGTATTTATGTGTGTGTCGGTTCGGCTCTCAGAGATAAGAATACGGCCGTGGCAAGAAGGCCCTGCCTGTCGTAAGAAGCGACTAATGGGTAGGAGTCGAGAGGTGAAGAGTGTATGTATGTGTGCGTGTGTGCGTGTGTGTTTGTGTGAGTCTGTGTGTATGTGTGTGTGTGTGTCCCTTCGGCATGCAAAGATAAGAAGACGGCCGTGGCAAGAAGGCCATGCTTGCTATAAGGAGCGACTAATGGGTAGGAGTCGAGAGATGAAGAGTGTACATGTGTGTATGTGTGTGCGTGTGTTCGTGTGTGTGTGCGGCTGTAAGTGTGTGTGTGTGTGTATTTATGTGTGTGTCCGTTCGGCTCGCAGAGATGAGAATACTGCAAAGGCAAGAAGGCCATGCCTGTCGTAAGAGGCGACTAATGGGTAGGAGTCGAGAGGAGTCGTAGGTGTGTCTGTGTGTGTGCGTGTGTGCTTGCGTGTGTGTGAGTGCGTGTGTGTGTGTGCAAGTGTCTTCTTTCAGCTCGCAGAGATAAGAATATGGCGGGGTCAAGAAGGCCCTGTCTGTCCTAAGAGGCGACTAATTGTTAGGAGTCGAGAAATGAAGCGTGTATGTGTTCGTGTGTGCGTGTGTGTGTGTGAGTGTGTGTGTGTGTCCGTTCGGCTAGCAGAGATAAGAATACGGCCGTGGCAAGAAGACCCTCCCTGTCGTAAGAAGCGACTAATGGGTAGGAGTCGAGAGGTGTAGAGTGTATGTGTGTGTGCGTGTGTGCGTGTATGTGTGTGTGCGTGTGTGCGTGCGTGTGTGTGAGTGTGTGTGTGTCCGTTCGGCTCGTAGAGATGAGAACACGGCCGTGGAAAGAATGCCCTGCCTGTCGTAAGAGGCGACTAATGGGTAGGAGTCGAGATGTGAAGAGTGTATGTGTGTGTGCGTGTGTGAGTGCTTGTGTATGTGTGTGTGTCCGTTCGGCTTGCAGAGATAAGAATACGGCCGAGGCAAGAAAGCCCTGCCGGTCGTAAGAGGCGACTAATGGGTAGTAGTCGAGAGGTGAAGAGTGTATGTGTGTGCGCGTGTGCGTGTGTGCGCGTGTGTGTATGTGTGAGTGTGTCCGTGTGTATCCGCTTGGCTAGCAGAGATAAGAATACGGCCGTGGCAAGAAGGCCCTGCCT